>NC_086449.1:472894532-473194532 GCF_028390025.1 Pseudophryne corroboree
TGATAGACATGTTGTTGACAGTGTACCTCACATATTAACAAAGACAAATGGTAATAGAAATCCTACGTAAAAATACAATCAATGTCATTTTTAAGGCATGATTAAAAAAAAAAAACATAAGGTACAGTATTAGGAAAATTTTGGCTCACCTTGTATAGCTAAGATTACATTCTAGAATTGCTTTAAAGATATTTAATGCATATCAGGCAGATGAGCCTAGTATCAGAATAGCGTTTAGAAGTGTGATAGGGGATGGCAAACAATTAATGCCCCTTCATAATGGCTGTCTCGTAAAAATGTCTGTTTATTAATTGTAATCTGTTTCCCTCTTTTCCATAGATGCGTCGAAGCATTGCTGGCACACCATGCTGACATCAATTTTGCTGCTGGAGGACAAACCCCGTTATATCTGGCTTGTAAAAATGGAAATTATGAAACTGTTAAACTTTTGCTGGACTCTGGAGCTGATCGAAGTATTGCAACAAATGTGAATTTTCTATTATTATTATTATTATTATTATTATTATTATTATTATTATTATTACATGGGACGTTAAACATTGTACATAGGGTGATATTCAATTACAGATGTGTCCTCTTACATCCTTGCTGCAGTCACGCTAAACAGCCCTTGATGTCACGCCATGCCGTGGCGGAACTCTATATCGGCTCTATCTGCATCCGAAATGCCACGTTATTGTTTTCCTTGAAAACACTGTAGCATAGCATTTTGTATGCAAATGCAGTCGCACTCATACACAGAATATAGGCGTGCTGCATATCATTTTAATTACATTACTTTGCGTCTAGTATACATTTTCGTGGAACAAAACAAAAATGCTTTTTTCGCATGGCACTTCCGCGTTATGTGTAACGCGGCATGTAGTGCACGGAGCAAATATGTAAGAGGAGCATCTGTAATTGTGGTAATATACCGTGGCTAATTGGACCCAGCCAATCTCCCCCTCCCCCCCCCCCTCTCCCAAGGATATTCAATTGTCCCCAAAGTGTGACTGCCGGATGCACTTATCGGGGGTTTCTTTTTTGCCAGAGGCGGGCGGGGAAAAAAAATCTGCGATAAACAGCCCTGTTGTTTTGCAAAAACACATAGGTCCTGGTACTTGTCCCGGATCATTTGTGTTTTTGCAAGAAAATGGGAATATTTTTGCGCAAAACAAAACAGGGTTTAATTGAATAGTCAAATATGAATCATCAGGTAAAAATTGTGATAATACCCTGTTTGTTTTTTGCACAAAAATGTGTTGGGGACAATTGAATTTTCCCCATAATGTGGATGAGATGAGAGATTTTCACCTGTAATTGTTAATTTGTTGCTATTTTTACAAATCAGTATGGCAGATTTTTATTGACTAATTCGGAACTTTTTGTTTTGAAGAGACACAATGAATGGTTAATAGTTGATGACAGAATTAAAAATGTATTAATGACATCAATATTTATTTTTAAAGTATAATATAAGATCTTAAATGATAGCTTTTACTTTTAAGTGTGATATGTCTTTACGTTTATTGCTGTCTTTATTAGAACGTCGGTGACATCTCAATAAGCATAAAGTAATCGAATATCCCTAAAACATATAAATCACTTTACTCAACCTGTATATATATATATATTTGTTTGATATACAAATTGCAATGTAATGCACATTATAAATGCATAGAATTTATTTGTGAATCAACAACATTAGTTTGCCCTAATCACATAATTTCAGCACTGTTATGAGAACCTAAGATCTGTAATAGGTCAGTCTAATCCCTGTCTAACAGGTTATAAAACAGAACGCTCATATCGCAAAATCCTGCATTGTATATAAATAATTAAAGGCTTCCCAATTGCAAAATATCATGGAATGCAAATGTGGTCAAAGGCAGGCTGGGCTAGCGAAAGTGGAATTGGGTAAGAGACTGGTTTGCTTTGCATGGGTTGGATTTAAGGAAGAATATTCCCCATATTTAGGAAACAGTCATGAGAGAACTTTTGGAAGTTGGAGTTGAATGTGAATATTAGTGTGGAGTAAAGGCATTGGTCATTGGCAGAGATGGAGTATCAAGTGAGAAGAAGTCTCAGGTGTTGAGGCGGGGGAGGGTTGGATGAGCAAGGGTTAGGAAATTCAGTTTTCTTCTGTAGTGAACAAGAAGCCAATGTATGGATTGACAGAATGGAGAAGTGGCGTAAAGAGAATAGTATTGTCGCAGTATTGTGCCAACTTTATACTTATATGCATAACATAAGTAACATCCACATTCATGTTTTATCATCTATATATTTGTCATGGATATAACCCTAAAGTGTTCTCATATTCTGAAACTCAGTAGCTTTTTTATTCACAAAGCAAACTTTAGCAATTGTAATTTTTATGTTGATATGAGGAATTTTAATATTATAACTGGAATGATTGCTGGATGGAACATTTGACTGAATTTGTATTATATTTAATTTTTCATCTCATGCCATTGCAGAAATCATGTGATCAGGGACAATTTAATATTGTCATTGTAATGATGAGCTTTGTACATCATTACTGTGCATTATATTCTGTTTTGGTCATGACAGTGCTAGTCTCTCTGTGCTTTTATATGGATACATGTATATGAAGTTGGCCTTCTATTATCTGGAAATTCTGGAATCGGAGTAAATCCTAAAATATTTGTGTTGCGTTTGCAGCAGTTCCCTACTCAGGAAAAGTATGTTACTGCGTTTACTGCTTCTGTCCTGTACTATCCAATCCAAAATACATTATTAATTTCTGGCCAAGCCTTGCTCTCTAAGCGCCTGGCTTTAGCCTTATTTCTGGTTTATTCTGTTTGAGATATTAATACTTTCATGTCACGAAGAACAATTTTAGAGCATGGAAGCTGCTTACATTATGTGTCAGTGTTTTAACACAATTTCCAGGTACACTTTCCTGCTGACTAGATCCAGTCAACATGTGTTAAACATCAGTAAGTATTTACAAGTCTAGTCTCTGGGGCGGCCTTCAGAGCTTCTCTGGATAATGTTTGTGGATCCCAGATTGACATTGCTCCTCCATATGATTTTCACCTGCTGTCTGCAAAGTCTCACAGCCACTACTGCTTTTATGCATTTTATATCAAAATTAACTTTGTAAGATCAATACAAGAAAAATGGGCATAGCGAGATAAATTGAACAGTCAGTAATGTACATAAATCCTCTAGAGGGCATGTAAGGCAGTAATCAGCAGAAAAAGCATAACACGTGAACCTGCTTTATTCTGCGTTTCCTTTCTAATACCTTACTTCTGAGTACAAATAACAAACAGGCATTTGTAATCTCAGTCATGGCAACATAAGCAGCAGTATCACAAATGGCTTACACACACACACCACACTCTGCATTAGACAATACGTTCTCACTATCGATAGTGCACTGGTGGGTTGGAGCTCATAAGTTATTTTCTGCATGCTTTTAATTGGGGATGCTGTACTTTAAGGATTTCCACATTAATGTTATACATTGGTAAGTGATGAACAACAACTATCTCAAAGTCCCCACAGCAAGATCCCTTGTCATTTCCGAAAAGCTGGGACTTGTAGTTCCACTAGACTGGCTTTGTGTTGAAATCACACGTTTAGTTAGCTAATGACTCCTAGGATTCAGTTCAATTACCTGCGAGTAAGTGTGGCTATTTGCTGCACTTACGGTAACTCTTGACTTGGAGATTTTTGTTCACAACGCCTCATAGGACTACATACAAAAATCCATGCATCCGGTGTGAGATAGGGCCACAAAGGGGGCATGTTGCGGAGTGGTTCCCAAACTTGGCTGCAGCCTGAAATGGTGGTATGATATTTCACTATGGCCAATATCTTGTTTTGCTAATTTCTTATTATATCACAAATGGCTTTTGTCTTGCATAGATTGTTCCTGACAAGATTTACACAAATCGAAAAGCGTTTCAGCTGCATGTGTAAATTTTGTTATATAGAATAAAGATAGAATTACATTTTGTTTGCATCCTTATCTTTGCGGGGTGGAGCAAATGATTATCCTTGGTGTAAAGTGTTAATGTTTGTTTTGATTTCAGATAGCCTTATTAATACAGACTTGTTACTCTGTGCCTTTCCAGAATGGTTGGACACCACTTCATGCTGCTGCATGTTCTGGAAGCACAAACTGCATTAAGCTCCTCATGTATAGTGGAAGTCGCTGTGATTCTAATGAGGAATTTGAAGTGAGACTTTATGATATGAAGAACATGGACAACCGTAAACTGAAACCTGTCGTTTCTGCAACACTTATCAATAGTGCAGATAGCGAGGGATGGACAGCTGCTCATTTTGCTGCATCACGAGGATTTAAGGTATCAGTTCTAATTAGTTTTCCTGGAAGATTACCTGTTTGCATGTAATATCAACAAAGGCCCGCTGAACAGGTTGCCTTAACTGAAAATAGTTACAGTACTAATTAAAATAACAAATCTGCAGAATATTAGAGGTCTATCCGGAAATAAGAAGCACGGAGTCGCTTTGCAAACTGGTTTCTTGGCCTAACCAGAAAATACCTAGATATGGCAAAGTGTTCCCAGTCTGAGGTTTTTTTTTTTATATGCTAGCTTTTGGGGCATCTTTTAATTAGAGATGAGCGGGTTCGGTTTTACTCGTTTCTCAAAAAGGCATCTTATTGGCTCACGGATGTCACGTGTTTTGGATAGCCAATAAGATGCCGTTTTGAGAACCGAGTAAAACCGAATCCGCTCATCTCTACTTTTAATATAAAGTTTAGTTGCACCTGAATGTCAAATGTTCTGTACTCCTAGTATATATTTTCCATTGCTGTAGTAGTTTATAAATTGAGATATGCATGGGTTATTGTATGCATTTATTATTTTGTCTAACATATACTGTATATTGCTAAAACATGGGCATGATTTACTTCGTGCTGGAGCATTAAGATTTTTAATTTATTTATGACTGTCACAGTACAGTACATGTATGAATAATATATCATTCCTGCTGGAGAAGCGATTCCGTCTCCAGAAAACAGCCCAAAGCAGTATCAGAATGCAGCTCATCAGTGGATTCTGTTGATAAGCTTATGTGCAGACATCAGAATAATTTCCCATCTTCTTTACTAATCTGCTTTTATATATTCTTTTTCTCATGTTTGTTTTAATATGAAGCTGTTGTAATTATTACTAAATAATTACTGGTAGTTTTTTGGATCACATGTAATAAACCACGTAGCTTGTCTACAAAACAATGCCGTAATGTTAATTTCTTGACAGTACATTGGACTTAAACATCCACTCAGTACTAGATATAAAGGGTTGCCCTATAGGCCACATTTCCTGTGTGGTCTCATCTCCCCAACTTCATCTCATACATAGCTCCAATGACCAGCACATTACATCAGTGTAAACAAAAGAAATGTTGTGTACACTATAATTCTGATATTATTTTACAGTGGCAGGCAAGTATTCACAAACATACTTACTCCTTGCACTTCAAAAATAGGAAAATTAGAATCAAAATGACTAAATGTTGCATTATTTTAAGAAAATGGAAACAAGAAAAAAAATGGCAGCCACTGTAAGTAGCCTGCTGCCCCAGGCAGTGTGTCTGCTTCCACTCAGAAAGACAATAAGGCAGCTGATCTCTCCTTTTTGGGCATATTTATCACAACCACATCTCTGATCGTATGTGATGTGGTAAATTCACCCAAATCTGCAATGCGATATTTGAATACATCGGTGGGATGATAAAAAACCTCATGCAGGGACAAAGCTTGTGAGAAAACTCTGTCCCTGCAAATCCTCAAGCAGAATTTCTCAGTATTTATTTATTTTTGTTTTTTTGTTTAAAATACCCTGAGCATGTGACCATGCATGCGCTACTGCTGGCTAAACCCTGCAAACCCCTCTGCTTGTACTTACCTACAGCCAGGACCAGTGGTCGGCGATCCTGCACTCTACTGTGACCCCTGGTGCTGTAAAGTAAGATGCCAGGTTCACAGCATCACTTTACTGCATCGGGGGCCACAACAGGGGCAGAGCAATCAGATGACTGGCTGCTGACATGGATCACTGGTCCCTGGATGCAGGTAAGTATTACTTATTATTATTATTATTATTATTATTATTATTATTTTTTACACAGTGCTCAGCCAGCGTGTCTATCAGAAACACATTGCTGATCACAGGGGACAGATCTGAGCTCAGTCTTCACTGCCAGTAGGCAGAGAAGACTCTGCAGGAGTGTTATTATCAAAGGGTTCCCTCCGGTATTTTTTTACAATTTAATTTTAGTAAATTGTAGCAGATCGCATTTCCCATTACAAGTATGGGCAATGTGACTTGGTTACAAAAAACAATTCTTCTACAAGTGACCATAAGTACATTCAGGTGATACTAAAATAATGTAAAATGGGTGTAAAAATACCCTTTTTTACATTATTTTATTAAAAATAATTTTGATAAATATGCCCATTAGTCATTACTGCATGCCAGGATGGCTATAAACTGCCCGTGTTTCTAAAATACAGTAGTGGTAGTAGTAGTAGTAGTGGTGGTAGTGATAGTAGTAGTGTAGATCAGAGAAGACTTTTTATTTATTGTTCTTAAACAGGCGTTGGTGTGTAATCTTTCTGTTCCATCTAATCTGTCTTTTCCAGGATTGCTTAGAAATCCTGTGCAACCACTCTGGGTTGGAGCCAGAAATGAAAGATAAATGCAGCAGGACAGTGCATGATGTAGCAACAGATGACTGCAAACAGCTCCTGGAGAATCTTAGTGAGTGAACTTTGCTCCTTACTTGTCCTCTCAGTCTGGCGGCTCAACATTTAAGCTGAAAAGATCTCACATAGTTTTACCACATAATCCTATTACAGAGAAAGATTATCATGTTACATTGATTTATCGTCACAAGAAGAGAAAAGTTACAAAATAATAAAACACATTTTGTATTGTGCTAAGAGAAAGCTTGGCTATTAAGTATATTGCAACAAGTTGTTTTTAATGTGTTGTAGCATTTATATTTTGATTGCATTTTCTTATATGTGCAATATTAGTATATGATATTTAGTGTGACTAAAATAATAGTCCAATGACAGCCTTCTTGAGCCTGTAGCTAAAAATATTTAAGGCCACTTTAAAGTTCCCAGTGATTTGTAATATGATGGAATAAAATATTAATAGGTAACAATGTTTATTATTAAATTGTATTTGTGGGTATTATGCAGATTTGTTTCCCTACATATAATTTACACGTGACCTGTGCCATTTATATGCTTTATGGAAGTGATGTAGAATATCAATAGATGTTTTTGTTTGGCCCCTTCCTCTATTTTTGCTACCGTGTTTCCCCGATAATAAGACACTGTCTTATTTTTTTTTTTCGGTCCAAAAAACACCATAGGGCTTATTTTCGGGATAGGGCTTATTTTCAAAACAGACAGGATAATAAATAAAATGATGACCGTTATGCTCCCCCAGTCCTGCTTTTATCCCCATCATGCCCCTCAGTCCTGCTTTTAGCCCCATCATGCCCCTCAGTCCTGCCTTTATCCCCATCACGCCCCTCAGTCCTGCTTTTATCCCCATCTTGCCCCTCAGTCCTGCTTTTATCCCCATCATGCCCCTCAGTCCTGCTTTTATCCCCATCATGCCCCTCAGTCCTGCTTTTATCCCCATCATGCCCCTCAGTCCTGCCTTTATCCCCATCACGCCGCTCAGTCCTGCTTTTATCCCCATCTTGCCCCTCAGTCCTGCTTTTATCCCCATCATGCCCCTCAGTCCTGCTTTTATCCCCATCATGCCCCTCAGTCCTGCTTTTATCCCCATCATGCCCCTCAGTCCTGCCTTTATCCCCATCACGCCCCTCAGTCCTGCTTTTATCCCCATCACGCCCCTCAGTCCTGCTTTTATCCCCATCATGCCCCTCAGTCCTGCTTTTATCCCCATCATGCCCCTCAGTCCTGATTTTATCCCCATCATGCCCCTCAGTCCTGCTTTACAATACTTTACTTGCCGGGTTTTTTTGTCTTCACTTTCCTCTTTTTCTGTACTCTCCTCTGCGGCGCTGCTGTAAATGGCGCTGGCACGCACGCCAGCGTCATTCACAGAAAACGAGGGGAGGGTCCATGGCCACTGTGAGAGTGAGACACTGCAGCTGTGATTGGATGCCACTGTCTTACTCCTGCAGCATATACAGGACTCTGCGAACTTTATGGCGGAAGCCGTAAAGGAAATAGGCGTGCTTAATGCACGCACCACCGCTATGGCAGTGTCGGCATGCAAGGGCTTGTGGCTACGCCAGTGGACTGCTGAGGCAGATTCCAGGAAAGGCGTGGAAGGCCTACCATTCACAAGGCCTTGTTCGGAGATGAATTAGACAAATGGATCTTCACAGCTACTGCGGGTAAGTCTACGTATCTTCCTTCCGCAACCACCCCCAACCAAGAATACTTCTAAGTTACAGTCCTTTCGAACGGCCAAGTTCAAGGGCAAATCAAGAGGTGCTTCTACGTCCTCCAGCGGCGCAAGAGGTAAACCACGTAAACCAGCAACAGCAGGTGCTCGGGAACAGAGCTCAGGCTCTGCTTCCTCAAAAACTTCAGCATGACGGTGGACCGCAATGCCTGGAAGTTTGTCAGGTGGGAGCACGCCTACAATTATTCAGTCAAATCTGGTCAAATTCGTGCCAGGATCCCTGGGTCATAAATCTTGTTTCACAGGGCTACAGACTGGAGTTCCAACAGGGCGGAACGAAAAGCAGGCAGCAATGTCAGAGGTATCAAGAATTCTCCTCTGGGCAGAGAAAAACGCTGTGGCATTGTCAGCGGTCTTCCTTCCGGGAGTAGACAACTGGAAAGCAGACTACCTCAGCAGACACAACCTGCACCCGGGGGAGTGGGGCCTTCACCCGGAAGTGTTCAGGTGCTTGACAAGTCGATGAGGTTATCCACAGATCGACATGATGGCCTCTCATCTCAACAAGAAGCTCAGGCAGTATTGTTCTAGGTCGAGAGACCCAAAGGCGGATGGCCGTAGATGCCCTGACCACTCCATGGGTCTATCAGATGGTGTACGTGTTTCCTCCACTTCCTCTGAGAATTCTAAAGAGAATAAAAAGGGAAAAAGTTCAAGCAATCCTAATTGCTCCGGACTGGCCAAGAAGGGCCTGGTACGCGGACCTTCTGGAGATGCTCCGCGAAGTTCCGTGGCCTCTACCTCTTCGCGAGGATCTTCTCCAACAGGGCCCATTCGTCTATCAGGACTTACCGCGGATACGTTTGACGGCATGGAAGTTGAACGGCTGATTCTAGCCAGGAGAGGGATTCCTACAAGCTTATTCTGACTATGATCCAAGCCAGGAAGGCGGTAACGTCTAAGCATTACCATCGTATTTGGAAGAAATACGTCTCTTGTTGTGAGAGCAGAACATTTTCTGCGGTGGAATTCCATCTAGGGGATAAATTTACTAAGATGGGAGTTCTATTTAAGACGGGAAATTGCCCATAGCAACCAATCAGATTCCAGGTATTCTAGAAGGGTCTAGATAAATGAGAAGTAGAATCTGATTGGTTGCTATGGGCAACATCCCATCTTAAATAGAACTCCCATCTTAGTAAATTTACCCCTAGGACGGTTCCTGCTTTTTCTACAAGCAGTAGTGGATGTGGGCCTCCTTCTGGGCTCCATAAAAGTCCAGATTTCGGCCTTATCCATTTTCTTTCAGAAACAATTTGCTTCTCTCCCTGAGGTCCAGACGTTCTAGAAAGGTGTTCTGCGCATCCAACCTCCCTTTCTGAATCCCATGGCACCTTGGGATCTCGATGTGGTACTGCATTTCCTCCAATCGGACTGATTTGAGCCGTTACAGGAGGTGGACGTAAAATATCTTACTTCAAAGACCGTCACACTGTTGGCCTTGGCTTCAGAAAGACGTGTGTCGGAGCTGGGGGCTTTGTCTCACAAAAGTCCCTATTTCATTTTCCATGAGGACAGAGCTGAACTCTGAACTCGTCAGCAATTTCTTCCTAAAGTGGTGTCTGCGTTTCACATCAACAAACCTACTGTGGTCCCGGTTGTCACCGACACCTCTGCTACTTCAAAGTCTTTGGATGTTGTGAGGGCTTTGAAGGTTTATGTGAAAAGAACAGCTCGTCACAGATAGACAGACTTGCTGTTTGTTCTTTGTGATCCCAATAAAATTGGGTGTCCTGCTTCAACTATTGCACACTGGATCAGACTTACTATCCAGCATGCTTATTCCATGGCAAGTTTGCCATGTCCAAAATCTGTACAGGCCTACTCTGCTAGGTCGGTGGGTTCTTCCTGGTCAGCTGCCTGGGGTGTCTCGGCTTTACAGCTCTGCCGAGCAGCTACTTGGTCAGGTTCGAACACATTTGCTAAGTTCTGCGAGTTTGACATTTTGGCCTCTGAGGACCTTCAGTTTGGTCAATCAGTTCTGCAGGAACCTCAGAACTCTCCCACCCGGTTTGGGAGCTTTGGTACATCCCCATGATACTAAATGGACCCCTCTAGGACGTAAGAGAAAATAGGATTTTAATTACCTACCGGTAAATCCTTTTCTCGTAGTCCGTAGAGGATACTGGGCACCCGCCCAATGCTTCGTTCGTCCTGCACTGTTACTTGGTTAAGTAATGTTAGTTCAGCCGTTGCTGTTCCTGTTTCAAGTTTGGTTAGCTTGGCTTTCCTCTTGTTATGTGTGCTGGTTCAGAATCTCACCACTAAACTTATCTATCCTTCTCTCAAAGTATGTCCCTCTCCTCGGGCACAGTTTTCTAGCTTGAGTCTGGTAGGAGGGGCATAGAGGGAGGAGCCAGCCCACACTATCAACTTCTTAAAGTGCCCATGGCTCCTAGTGGACCCATCTATTCCGAGTTGATTGCTCGCTATGGCTTTTCGCAGCGCAGCGATCGTGGCAGAATGGGGCTTATCTGCGCTTGCGTATGCAGGCGCGTCGTACGAGTACACAGCGGTTCATTACCCAGCGATGGTTTCTACGACGATTCCATTCACACAGGCGTTCGCAAGGAGATTTGCAGGAAGAGGGCATTTCTGGGTGTCAACTGACCGTTTTCCAGGAGTGGTTGGAGAAACGCAGGCGTGTCTAGGCGTTTGCATGGCGAGTGTCTGACGTCAATTCCGGACACGAACACGCTGAAGTGATCGCAGCGGCTGAGTAAGTCCAGACCTACTCAGAAGCTGCATAAAATGTTTTTGCAGAGCTCGGCTGCAAATCCGTTCGCACATTTGCAAAGCGAAAAATACACTCCCCCGTGGGTGTCGACTATGCGTTTGGTTGGCTGCTAAAAGTAGCTAGCGAGCGATCAACTCGGAATGAGGGCCTATACCCCATGGTACTAAATGGACCCCAGTATCCTCTATGGACTACGAGAAAAGGATTTACCGGTAGGTAATTAAAATCCTATTTTCATTGCTGAGGGCTTTCTTACTTGTGCCAAGCCCAGTTCCTTCACTTGTGCCTCCACTTCACTCTTTTTTTTTTTTTCCCCCAGAAGACATTAACTTGTCAGACAACACCATGGGGTATATTTACTAATGCTCAATTTTGGGGTTTTGGTGGTTTAGCATTTAATTTGCATTTGGTTTTCAGCAAGGTGGAGATTTACTAAAGGCAAAATTTTATGTAAAATCTAATATAAAACCAAATCCCATTCAAATTCGAATATCTGCAAAACATCTGTACTTATACGTAGATGAATATAGGATCCCCTGATTTACTATCATTCGATATGAAAATGAAACATAAACAGAACACAAAATCGACTAATAGCAGACAGGCGATTTTTAGTTACTAGACAACATTCTATTGCTTCATTTTCATTATGATGTGAACAACAAAAACCAGGTTGCGCTTGACAATCAAAAAAATATGAATATTTATTGTAATAAAAGTATTTACAACAATTCTCCCAGGAGTATGATAAAAACAATTCAATATGACATAATAATCTGCTCAAATAGAATACCCATGAGCTTTGATAATTAATTAATTAATTAAAAGGTACTTTCTATGCAAAGAATGCCTAATGCTGTTTGATGCGAACTACAAATGGTTAAAAAAGAATTCGTAACATTGATGGTGAACTAAAAAACAAATACCTGCCTTTTGGAAAAAGACGCCCTGCTGGCGTTGAAACGCGTTAAGGATACAGGTTATTCTCCCTCATTCCTGTATACCCCTGAGACTATTCTATCACAAAGGATTAGCTGCAGCACGAGCACGGCCACGGCGGCTGTTCATTATTCAGCTCACAGCCAGACACCGGCTATTGGAGTCATTTCATCACGGCAGCTGTGCTTCTCAGCAAAGCCCACCTGGAGCTCTGTGTGATAATTCAGTTACCACACCATCACTACCAGTGTGTTTGACTGCAGTCTACAAACACTGCAGACACCCTGTGACTCCATCATCATCTCACCTTTGCATAGGTGAACAACAGAGAGGCTCCTTCTGAGCTGACCGTGGGAGTCCCGTCGTGCCGCTATTGGTGAGAGCCCGCTGGCATCGGGCCGCACAGGTAACAGCTTAGCCGCCAGAGAAGTACCAGCATCAGCCGCCAGGGTGCAGGGCTGCATTCCATCTTGGCCCGACGGCTCAGTGCGGACCCTGCTCTCCCGTCCCCATGCAGGGGCATAGCGGCTGACCGAGACGACATCACTCCGGGCTCTCTCTGCTGCCATCATCACAGTGGGTAATTGTGTATCTGCACAGTTTATTTCTATATCACTCGGACATTGTTTATTCATTTAAGATTCCACATCATTTAAAGATCATTGAAACTGTCACGTGCTGCTATAGATGTAAGACATTTCTTGGGACTTTGTTTTCACGGATTAAGTGAGTTTCATTTTTCTGTATACAGATCTGCAGTTTATTTTTTAGTTCACCATCAATGTTACAAATTCTTTTTTAACCATTTGTAGTTCGCATCAAACAGCATTAGGCATTCTTTGCATAGAAAGTACCTTTTTAATTAATTAATTATCAAAGCTCAGGGGTATTCTATTTGAGCAGATTATTATGTCATATTGATTTGTTTTTATCATACTCCCGGGAGAATTGTTGTAAATACTTTTATTACAATAAATATTCATATTTTTTGGTTTTGTCAAGCGCAACCTGTTTTTGTTGTTCACATTGTAAATCCTAGGGATTGGCTTTTCCCTTTTCCAGCTGCTGCTGACAATCGTTTACACCACCATTCACCGAGCACTCAGCCTATTTGTTCTGATTTTCATTATGATGCCTATAAAAGTAGAGATGATGGACACTATGCCGATGTTTTTGCAATTGAGCGAATATTGGTAAATTGCGTATGCATATGCTTTGCCCTGCACATGTACCAAAGCCTAATAGTGATGCCGCTCGCAGTGCTTATCTTCACACAGAGTGATTGACAGGATCTGTTTGTGGCCATTGATGGGGGAGTGGTGGTAAAAACGCAGGTGTAGCTGGGGGCGCTGGAAATCAATTTAAAAATTGGTCATTTAGTAAATGAACGCTACGGACAGTGAAAAAGACTGTCGATTTGATTAGATTTCATTAAAATCAAATACATAATCCAACATTAGTAAATGCTGTATACACCGAATAGTTTTTTTTCTCTCCCAACATAGCAAATGCAACGTTTCCAAAATATGTTGTAGTATATAAATTAACCATATAAATTTAGTACTGTAACATATGTACTCTTGAATGTGTTTTAAACTCTGCAATACACATCTATGTGAACAAACATATCATGATACAAATCAAATACAGAGCAATCTGAGAGAAGTTGATCAAGTAAATAATAATATTGATACACTATATTAAATACGTTTGTTGGATACCAGAGTCTGTGCCTGTAAATGGTCATAAATGCTGATAGGCTTAACTAAAGTTGCAAACAATACTGGCAGTCTTAATCAGCAGCGTCACCTAGCTTGTCTACATAGGTTTTCGTGTACCTTCAGTTGTGGCCAGTGTTGTCCCACTCTTACCCGGTCTTCTTCTTCTTACAATATTAGTACAGTGTATCAATATTATTATTTACTTTATCAATGTATTTTTTTCCAACTCTCAATAAAGACATAATTATTTATTCTGCTCTAGAAAAGGCTACTACTTTTTTATTTTAGTGAGCTTCACCATCTACATTTTAACACTTACAATTTATTGGAATAATATAATAGTCCAGCAAGACATGTCACTTTTAAAATTAGAAAGCCTATAACATTACATTAGATTTCTAAGTGGGCACATCATTTGAAAGAGGGGACATATACTGGCCTACACTTACAGCCACATGCTGTCCCCACATATGCCCATATAAGGTAATATAGGCCAGTAGATAGGCGATAGGTCACATTCAGTCCTTCTCCAGAATCTATGAAAATTGTAACTATTAGATACTAGGGGACTGCATCATTACAAATAGATGACTCCCTTCCTTCCCTTCCCCTTTGCCTTACAGACTGTGGGTTCCCCAGAGTTAGTGGAATCCAGGATGGGAGATCATTCCCCATCTTTGACTCCATAATTTTTCTGCAGTGTAATGGTAATTGTCTGGTGATTACACTCATCACCAGGTAGATGCTTCTCTTGGCAGACATTGCAATGGTAGGTAGCAGGGATGTGCGTTCACACAGCAGATCAACTTAACCATAGGATGGTATCAGATCTAGCCATGCTCATCTTTGCTGCAATCTGGTATGCTGCATCGTGGCTTTCTACATTTTGCAGCCGGTGATCGCGCCATTAATTCTTATGGATGTGCACGTTATAGTTGCAGGCCCCCATAGTCAAGCCAGCTATGCTGCGATCCGTTCGCATCGAGCAAAAGGTAAGCGTGGCTACATCTGTTTTATCCATGTACTGTGCAGTACAAACAGGAACAAGTCAACACAGAGTTAACAGCAGTTACAGGATATCTGGATTAACCAGGTACAGACAGAAGTATTTGGGTTGCTAGGTGTTGTGGTGCACCAGTTGTATGCACACTCTATACTGCAGTGCAATGGTAGCAGTGGAATAGTTAAAACATACTGCAGTGGGGAGAGTCACATCTCTGGGAGCTGGCCCGTTTGGTCCTAGTGCCCAGCAGCATTGCAGTAACAGATGCAGCACAGAGCTCCCCTCTATAACAGCTTCTGTGGGTGCACATATATTGAAATAGGAGACATATCTCTTTCAAACAAGTGTCCCCATCTCTCTGCCAGGACAGGGTGAGGGAGATACTAGACTTACAGTTCCCTACCTCCATTACATTTCTTCACTGCAAGTGATGTAATCTTGCATTGGCACAACACAATTTATTAGTAGGAATATTTCTTTTTCCACTGGGACAATGAGTCCCACTCCTTGTCTGCAGCAAATGGATTAAAGTACCTATTGTGGGTAATTTAGTGGTGGGCAGATCTGTTTTCCGAATGTACAGTATGTGAGACATGAAGCATGTGAAAAAAGGCATACTTTCTTCCTTATGTTGAGTCGGAGGCATCACAAGGTTGATGTCTCCTGTAAAAATCAGATAGGAATCCTTTTTCAACCTTTCTGCAATAGTCTAAATTGAAATATCAATGAAGTAATGTGACTAGATGATGTAATAGTGTAGCCGCAATGCAAATTAATGATGTACTCCCATCAGCATGAGGGGGCAGTAGACATTCAGTCAACCAGTTAGTTATCACTGCACCAGCATGAACAAGATATAGAGATACACCATAGTGGTGTACAGCTTGTGTCTCCCATATCCAAAATGCTTGGGACCCCGAAGGATTTTGGATTTTTCTGCATTTTGGAATATTTGTACCATAATGAGATATCATGGCAATGGGACCCTAGTCTAAATACAGCTTGCATTTACAGTATGTGTCATATACACCTTATACACATAGCTTGAATGTAATGTTCTACCATATTTTTAATAATGTTGAGCATACTATATAACAAAGTTTGTTTGCATTGAACCATCTGAAAGCAAAGTTGTCAATATCTCAGTCTTGCTAAAAAAACAAAACCTGTATTCCGAAATTTTGGATATGGGAGACTCAACCTGTATTTGCTGATGTATCCACATCTAACTGTGGCTCAGTTATATGAACATAACCTTACTGTGCTCTACTCTACTTATGTTGTACACCATGTTCCACTTATACACGCAAGTCAAAGATATTCCAAAACTATACAAGGAAGTACTTCCAAAACTGTGGGGTCTAGTTAAGTAACAAAGCAAAAAGCAGCACAAACAAATTGCCGCTTTTTGCTTGGTATCCTACTCGTCACCGTATTTATAATTTTTAAGTGCCTGGACTTGCTGTAATGGCCTGACCCTGTGAGGAGATTTCAAACCTGTTTTCCCTTTGCGAAGCCAGCTGGGGAAGCAGAGGGAGCCAGCAGGGCAGAGCTAGCCAGTTAATTGGGGAAGTGGAGAGCATGGAGCCACCAGGCCATGGATAAAAGCAGGAAGAGAACGCCCCTTCCCTGCTTTTGTCCGTTTGTACATGTAAGAAAGCACAGTTGTGGTATTATGTTTCTCTAAAAAGCTGGGAGAGTCATCACTTCCCTTATCTATATAAATACCATTCCTGCACTACACAGCCCCCACTGTATCTAATAGGGGCTGCATGAATGTAGCATGGGAAATGAAAAGGTGGAGAACTCTGATTTCTCTTCCATTTTCATGTAACTAAATGCAGAGAAAACAAAAAGTATTTCTTTTTCCAGCTGAAATGCTGGAGAAAAGCTATATTTTTGTTAATTAAGTATACTCTTAACTGAGACCATTAATTATACAAGAAATGATACAATGCTAGCATGAAGCTTCCATCATCTTTGAAATATACTAAGCGATAATGATAAACTTAAAACTAGTGATGTGTACCGGAAATTTTTCGGGTTTTGTGTTTTGGTTTTGGATTCGGTTCCACGCCCGTGTTTTGGATTCGGACGCGTTTTGGCAAAACCTCCCTGAAAATTTTTTGTCGGATTCAGGTGTGTTTTGGATTCGGGTGTTTTTTTTTTTACAAAAAAACCTCAAAAACAGCTTAAATCATAGAATTTGGGGGTCATTTTGATCCCATAGTATTATTAACCTCAATAACCATAATTTCCACTCATTTCCAGTCTTTTCTGAACACCTCACACCTCACAATATTATTTTTAGTCCTAAAATTTGAACCGAGGTCGCTGGATGACTAAGCTAAGTGACCCAAGTGGCCGACACAAACACCTGGCCCCTCTAGGAGTGGCACTGCAGTGTCAGACAGGATGGCACTTCAAAAAAATAGTCCCCAAACAGCACATGATGCAAAGAAAAAAAGAGGCGCAATGAGGTAGCTGTGTGACTAAGCTAAGCGACCCAAGTGGCCGACACAAACACCTGGCCCATCTAGGAGTGGCACTGCAGTGTCAGACAGGATGGCACTTCAAAAAAATAGTCCCCAAACAGCACATGATGCAAAGAAAAATGAAAGAAAAAGAGGTGCAAGATGGAATTGTCCTTGGGCCCTCCCACCCACCCTTATGTTGTATAAACAGGACATGCACACTTTAACAAACCCATCATTTCAGCGACAGGGTCTGCCACACAACTGTGACTGAAATGACTGGTTGGTTTGGGCCCCACCAAAAAAGAAGCAATCAATCTCTCCTTGCACAAACTGGCTCTACAGAGGCAAGATGTCCACCTCATCATCATCCTCCGATTCCTCACCCCTTTCACTGTGTACATCCCCTCCTCACAGATTATTAATTCGTCCCCACTGGAATACACCATCTCAGGTCCCTGTGTACTTTCTGGAGGCAATTGCTGGTGAATGTCTCCACGGAGGAATTGATTATAATTCATTTTGATGAACATCATCTTCTCCACATTTTCTGGAAGTAACCTCGTACGCCGATTGCTGACAAGGTGAGCGGCTGCACTAAACACTCTTTCGGAGTACACACTGGATGGGGGGCAACTTAGGTAAAATAAAGCCAGTTTGTGCAAGGGCCTCCAAATTGCCTCTTTTTCCTGCCAGTATACGTACGGACTGCCGGACGTGCCTACTTGGATGCGGTCACTCATGTAATCCTCCACCATTCTTTCAATGGTGACAGAATCATATGCAGTGACAGTAGACGACATGTCAGTAATCGTTGGCAGGTCCTTCAGTCCGGACCAGATGTCAGCACTCGCTCCAGACTGCCCTGCATCACAGCCAGCGGGTGGTCTCGGAATTCTTAGCCTTTTCCTCGCAGCCCCAGTTGCTGGAGAATGTGAAGGAGGAGCTGTTGACGGGTCACGTTCCGCTTGACTTGACAATTTTCTCACCAGCAGGTCTTTGAACGTCTGCAGACTTGTGTCTGCCGGAAAGAGAGATACAACGTAGGTTTTAAATCTAGGATCGAGCACGGTGGCCAAAATGTAGTGCTCTGATTTCAACAGATTGACCACCCGTGAATCCTGGTTAAGCGAATTAAGGGCTCCATCCACAAGTCCCACATGCCTAGCGGAATCACTCTGTTTTAGCTCCTCCTTCAATCTCTCCAGCTTCTTCTGCAAAAGCCTGATGAAGGGAATGACCTGACTCAGGCTGGCAGTGTCTGAACTGACTTCACGTGTGGCAAGTTCAAAGGGTTGCAGAACCTTGCACAACGTTGAAATCATTCTCCACTGCGCTTGAGTCAGGTGCATTCCCCCTCCTTTGCCTATATCGTAGGTAGCTGTATAGGCTTGAATGGCCTTTTGCTGCTCCTCCATCCTCTGAAGCATATAGAGGGTTGAATTCCACCTCGTTACCACCTCTTGCTTCAGATGATGTCAGGGCAGGTTCAGGACTGTTTGCTGGTGCTCCAGTCTTCGGCACGCGGTGGCTGAATGCCGAAAGTGGCCCGCAATTCTTCGGGCCACCGACAGCATCTCTTGCACGCCCCTGTCATTTTTTAAATAATTCTGCACCACCAAATTCAATGTATGTGCAAAACATGGGACGTGCTGGAATTTGCCCAGATGTTATGCACGCACAATATTGGTGGCGTTGTCCGATTTCACAAATCCCCAGGAGAGTCCAATTGGGGTAAGCCATTCTGCGATGATGTTCCTCAGTTTCCGTAAGAGGTTGTCAGCTGTGTGCCTTTTATGTAAAGCGGTGATACAAAGCGTAGCCTGCCTAGGAACGAGTTGGCGTTTGCGAGATGCTGCTACTGGTGCTGCCGCTGCTGTTCTTGCTGTGGGAGGCATTACATCTACCCAGTGGGCTGTCACAGTCATATAGTCATGAGTCTGCCCTGGTCCACTTGTCCACATGTCCGTGGTTAAGTGGACATTGGGTACAACTGCATTTTTTAGGACACTGGTGACTCTTTTTCTGACGTCTGTGTACATTTTCGGTATCGCCTGCCTAGAGAAATGGAACCTAGATGGTATTTGGTACCGGGGACACAGTACCTCAATCAATTCTCTAGTTCCCTGTGAATTAACGGTGGATACCGGAAACACGTTTCTCACCACCCAGGCTGCCAAGGCCTGAGTTATCCGCTTTGCAGCAGGATGACTGCTGTGATATTTCATCTTCCTCGCAAAGGACTGTTGGACAGTCAATTGCTTACTGGAAGTAGTACAAGTGGTCTTCCGACTTCCCCTCTGGGATGACGATCGGCTCCCAGCAGCAACAACAGCAGCGCCAGCAGCAGTAGGTGTTACACTCAAGGATGCATCGGAGGAATCCCAGGCAGGAGAGGACTCGTCCGACTTGACATTGACATGGCCTGCAGGACTATTGGCTTTCCTGTCTAAGGAGGAAATTGACACTGAGGGAGTTGGTGGTGTGGTTTGCTGGAGCTTGGTTACAAGAGGAAGGGATTTAGTTGGCAGTGGACTGCTTCCGCTGTCACCCAAAGTTTTTGAACTTGTCAATGACTTCTGATGAATGCGCTCCAGGTGACGTATAAGGGAGGATGATCCTAGGTGGTTAACGTCCTTACCCCTACTTATTACAGCTTGACAAAGGCAACACACGGCTTGACACCAGTTGTCCGCATTTCTGTTGAAATAATTCCACACCGAAGAGGTGATTTTTTTTTGTATTTTGACCAGGCATGTCAATGGCCATATTCGTCCCACGGACAACAGGTGTCTCCCCGGGTGCCTGACTTAAACAAACCTCCTCACCATCAGAATCCTCCTTGTCAATTTCCTCCCCAGCGCCAGCAACACCCATATCCTCATCCTGGTGTACTTCAACAGTGACATCTTCAATTTGACTATCAGGAACTGGACTGCGGGTGCTCCTTCCAGCACTTGCAGGGGGCGTGCAAATGGCTCCACCTCTTCCCGTCCAGTGTTGGGAAGGTCAGGCATCGCAACCGACACAATTGGACTCTCCTTGGGGATTTGTGATTTAGAAGAACGCACAGTTCTTTGCTGTGCTTTTGCCATCTTAACTCTTTTAAGTTTTCTAGCAGGAGGATGAGTGCTTCCATCCTCATGTGAAGCTGAACCACTAGCCATGAACATAGGCCCGGCCCTCAGCCGTTCCTTGCCACTCCGTGTCGTAAATGGCACATTGGCAAGTTTACGCTTCTCCTCAGACGATTTTGATTTAGATTTTTGGGTAATTTTACTGAGCTTTATTTTTTTTTATTTTACATGCTCTCTACTATGACAGTGGGCATCGGCCTTTGCAGACGACGTTGATGGCATTTCATCGTCCCGGCCATGACTATTGGCAGCAGCTTCAGCACGTGGTGGAAGTGGATCTTGATCTTTCCCTATTTTACCCTCCACATTTTTGTTCTCCATTTTTTAATGTGTGGAATTATATGCCAGTAATATATCAATAGCAATGGCCTACTACTATATATACTGCGCACAACTGAAATGCACCACAGGTATGGATGGATAGTATACTTGACGACACAGAGGTAGGTAGAGCAGTGGCCTACTGTACCGTACTGCTATATATTATATATACTGGTGGTCAGCAAACTGCAAAACTGAAATGCACCACAGGTTTGGATGGATAGTATACTTGACGACACAGAGGTAGGTAGAGCAGTGGCCTACTGTACCGTACTGCTATATATTATATACTGGTGGTCAGCAAACTGTGCAAAACTGAAATGCACCACAAGTATGGATGGATAGTATACTTGACGACACAGAGGTAGGTAGAGCAGTGGCCTACTGTACCGTACTGCTATATATTATACATACTGGTGGTCAGCAAACTGTGCAAAACTGAAATGCACCACAGGAATGGATGGATAGTATACTTGACGACACAGAGGTAGGTAGAGCAGTGGCCTACTGTACCGTACTGCTATATATTATATATACTGGTGGTCAGCAAACTGTGCAAAACTGAAATGCACCACAGGTATGGATGGGTAGTATACTTGACGACACAGAGGTAGGTAGAGCAGTGGCCTACTGTACCGTACTGCTATATATTATATACTGGTGGTCAGCAAACTGTGCAAAACTGAAATGCACCACAGGTATGGATGGATAGTATACTTGACGACACAGAGGTAGGTAGAGCAGTGGCCTACTGTACCGTACTGCTATATATTATATACTGGTGGTCAGCAAACTGTGCAAAACTGAAATGCACCACAGGTATGGATGGGATAGTATACTTGACGACACAGATGTAGAGCAGTGGACTACTGTACCGTACTGCTATATATATAGTTATACTGGTGGTCAGCAAAATTCTGCACTGTCCTCCTACTATATGCTACAATGCAGCACAGATATGGAGCGTTTTTCAGGCAGAGAACGTATAATACTGGTGGTCACTGGTCAGCAAAACTCTGCACTGTCCTCCTACTATATAATACTGCTGGTCCCCAGTCCCCACAATAAAGCAATTAGCACACTGAGCACAGATATTTGCAGCACACTGAGCACAGATATGGAGCGTTTTTCAGGCAGAGAACGTAGATATTTGCACTTGCAGCACACTGAGCACAGCTATTTGCAGCACACTTAACATAGAAACTGAGAGGACGCTAGCCACATCCTCCCACGATCATCTCCAATGCACAAGTGAAAAATGGCGGTGACGCGCGGATTCTTATATAGAATACGAATCTCGCGAGAATCCGACCGCGGGATGATGACGTTCGGGCGCGCTCGGGTTAACTGAGCAAGGCGGGAGGATCCGAGTCTGCTCGGAACCATGTAAAAAAAGGTGAAGTTCGGGGGGGTTCGGATTCCGACGAACCGAACCCGCTCATCACTACTTAAAACAATAACATATTGTTGGCATGCATTATTAAAATATACAAATAATTTTTTTTAAAGGAAATCTGTTACTAAAATTGTGACTCAATAGTCATAATTGAAATTTTCTTCTTTATTTGTACCATTTCAAGTAGTCCTAATATAGTGGAATCAACCATTAAACATTCCCTTGTGTTGTAGCCTACTAGATGGTTTGAATACTTTGTCATTTGTGTCTGTTAAACTGAAAACTTTTTTTTTCTGTTTTGTTTTTCTTTTTTACCTCTTCAACATGAAGCTGATGTTTTTTTTGTTAGATTGTCCTAGCTCAGTCTTCTCTTTGCAAAATCTTTCTGTAGGTGACTTATATAGCACAATCACTAAAAAACAGTCTATCAGATGTCAATGCACTTGTGTTTCCGCACTTCAGGTTGGTCCTGAGGAGAGAAAAGGTTTTGGGTAGGGTGCTGTGAACAAGCATGCTGACAAAGAAGATTGACCAACTCTCTTTGCTTGTGACATTTGTCATGTGACCACGGTTGCCATAAATAGCCACATAACACTTAGCAGTCTGTACAGTTACAGCTTCAAGAAGAAAGGAAAGCAAATTCCAGTGTGTATTCTTTGAATGAAACAATCAATGATGTTAAGTACAATAACTTTCCCCCCACACGCACGCACGCGCACACATGCACGCACACACATTTTTTTATACAGTACTGTAGCGTTACTAGAATACCCAGAAGTTTTCTAGTGGAAAATAGGTCACTGTGTCACAGATCGATAAGTGCATTACATTATAAAATAATGTCCACTAAATGTAGTTTTTATCTTCCCCAGATTCATTCAGCACTCCAGTGAAGATTTCTCTGGATGATGATAATCATATATGCTACAGCACAACTGACTCTGAAAGTGAAGACATTTGTTACCTGCGCATCCACAAACAAACGACATGGGATGATTTTTCAACAGCTGTGAGTCAGGCTGTATTGAACCATTTCAGTACTGTTATGACTGATGGATGGGGGAGCCAGGAAGACTTGACATTTAATAACATTGCTGAATCCAGCCTTGGACTTGGTTCAATCACCGACCTGTCATTTAAGCTAGGTATTGGAATTCTCTTAAGCAAAATATATGACCTGCTAGGATATAGTATTATTATGCACATATATACATTTTCACAGTTTTCATGTATTTTGATCTATAACGGAGAAGAGTGACTATATTTAAAGATTTAGGGGTATATGCAATTGCGGTCGAATTGCCGCAAATGGCGAAAAACGGGGCATTTTCGACACAAATTTTTTTTCCCGACAATGCAATACAGTACTTTTCGACAAAAAAACAGCCGTTTCAGATTCGACTTATTGCAATTCGACAGTAGTCAAATTCGACATGTCTGCAATGGTAAAAATGCGGCTTTTCGACAAAAGTATATTCAATTGAAGAATGTCGATTCGACAACAGTGCTTTTCGACAGTCATTTCGTCAATTTCAGTCCGCCTCATTTTGCTGGCGGAATCTAATAAAAAAAAAAAAATTGTGTTTTTTTTTTTTTTTTTTTTGCTTATAGCATATCTATTTATATTAGAAGGGATTATCTACTTGGTTTGTCTATTAGGAGCCACAAGTATTATTTATATATTTTTTAAAAGAATATTTTTTTTATTTTTTTTACTGACTAAAATAATATGAAGAGATCAGAGCATGTTTTTCAGTGGGAAGAGTTGGGAATGGGTTAAAAATCTTGAAAAAAAATGTGTGGGTCCCCCCTCCTAAGCATAACCAGCCTCGGGCTCTTTGAGCCGGTCTTGGTTGTAAAAATACGGGGGAAAAATTGACAGGGGATCCCCCGTATTTTTACAACCAGCACCGGGCTCTGCGTCCGGTCCTGGTGCATAAAATACGGGGGACAAAAAGCGTAGAGGTCCCCCTGCTAGGATATAGTATTATTATGCACATATATACATTTTCACAGTTTTCATGTATTTTGATCTATAACGGAGAAGAGTGACTATATTTAAAGATTTAGGGGTATATGCAATTGCGGTCGAATTGCCGCAAATGGCGAAAAACGGGGCATTTTCGACACAAATTTTTTTTTCCGACAATGCAATACAGTACTTTTCGACAAAAAAACAGCCGTTTCAGATTCGACTTATTGCAATTCGACAGTAGTCAAATTCGACATGTCTGCAATGGTAAAAATGCGGCTTTTCGACAAAAGTATATTCAATTGAAGAATGTCGATTCGACAACAGTGCTTTTCGACAGTCATTTCGTCAATTTCAGTCCGCCTCATTTTGCTGGCGGAATCTAATAAAAAAAAAAAAATTGTGTTTTTTTTTTTTTTTTTTGCTTATAGCATATCTATTTATATTAGAAGGGATTATCTACTTGGTTTGTCTATTAGGAGCCACAAGTATTATTTATATATTTTTTAAAAGAATATTTTTTTTATTTTTTTTACTGACTAAAATAATATGAAGAGATCAGAGCATGTTTTTCAGTGGGAAGAGTTGGGAATGGGTTAAAAATCTTGAAAAAAAATGCGTGGGTCCCCCCTCCTAAGCATAACCAGCCTCGGGCTCTTTGAGCCGGTCTTGGTTGTAAAAATACGGGGGGAAAATTGACAGGGGATCCCCCGTATTTTTACAACCAGCACCGGGCTCTGCGTCCGGTCCTGGTGCATAAAATACGGGGGACAAAAAGCGTAGAGGTCCCCCGTATTTTTAACACCAGCACCGGCTGGAGAGATAATGCCACAGCTGGAGGACACTTTTATACTGGTCCCTGCGGCCGTGGCATTAAATCCCCAACTAGTCACCCCTGGCTGGGGTACCCTGGAGGAATGGGGACCCCTTAAATCAAGGGGTCCCCCCCCCTCCAGCCAACCAAGGGCCAGGGGTGAAGCCCGAGGCTGTCCTCCCCATCCAAGGGCTGCGGATGGGGGGCTGATAGCCAAGTGTTCAAATAAAAGAATATTGTTTTTTGTAGCAGAACTACAAGTCCCAGCAAGCTTCCCCGCAAGCTGGTACTTGGAGAACCACAAGTACCAGCATGCGGGGGGGAAACGGGCCCGCTGGTACCTGTAGTTCTACTGCAAAAAAAATACCCAAATAAAAACAGTACACAGACACCGTGAAAGTAAAACTTTATTACATATATGCATACTGACACACACATACTTACCTATGTTGACACGTGGCTCGGTCCACTTCTCCAAGTAGAATCCATGGGGTACCTGAAAATAAAATTATACTCACAAAAATCCTGTGCAGCATCTGTCCTCTTCTCTTTATAATCCACGTACTTGGCAAAAAAACAAACCGCATTACCCGGACCACGCACTGAAAGGGGTCCCATGTTTACACATGGGACCCCTTTCCCCGAATGCCAGGACCCCCCGTGACTCCTGTCACAGAGGGTCCCTTCAGCCAATCAGGGATCGCCACGTCGTGGCACTCTCCTGATTAGCTGTGCACGTCTGAGCTGTCAGACGGCACATAGCACAGCCGCTCCATTATCTTCAATGGTGGGAACTTTGCGGTCGGCGGTGAGGTCACTCGCGGTCAGCCGCTGGCTCGGGTAAATGCGTTTTATTTTTTTGCCAAGTACATGGATTACAAAACAGAAGAGAACCGATCTACACTGGATTTTGGTGAGTATAATTTTATTTTCAGGTACCCCGTGGATTCTACTTGGAGAAGTGGACAGAGTCGGTGTGTGAACATAGGTAAGTATGTGTGTGTCGGCATGCATGTATGTAATAAAGTTTTACTTTCACGGTGTCTGTGTACTGTTTTTATTTGGGTATTTTTTTGCAGTAGAACTACAGGTACCAGCGGGCCCGTTTCCCCCCCGCATGCTGGTACTTGTGGTTCTCCAAGTACCAGCTT
This sequence comes from Pseudophryne corroboree, assembly GCF_028390025.1. NCBI lineage: Eukaryota > Metazoa > Chordata > Amphibia > Anura > Myobatrachidae > Pseudophryne > Pseudophryne corroboree. The sequence goes on from NC_086449.1 coordinate 472,920,666, forward strand.
GCGTGGGAGGCTTGCTGGGACTTGTAGTTCTGCTACAAAAAACAATATTCTTTTATTTGACACAAGGCTATCGGCCCCCCATCCGCAGCCCTTGGATGGGGGGGACAGCCTCGGGCTTCACCCCTGGCCCTTGGGTGGCTGGAGGGGGGGGACCCCTTGATTTAAGGGGTCCCCACTCCTCCAGGGTACCCCGGCCAGGGGTGACTAGTTAGTGATTTAATGCCACGGCCGCAGGGACCGATATAAAAGTGTCCCCCGGCTGTGGCATTATCTCTCTGACTAGTGGAGCCCGGTGCTGGTGTTAAAAATACGGGGGACCCCTACGCTTTCTGTCCCCCGTATTTTTTGCACCAGGACCAGACGCAGAGCCCGGTGCTGGTTGTAAAAATACGGGGGATCCCTTGTCAATTTTTTCCCCGTATTTTTACAACCAGGACCGTCTCAAAGAGCCCGAGGCTGGTTATGCTTAGGAGGGGGGACCCCACGCAATTTTTTTCTGTGTTTTTTAAACACTTTTGTGCCGTCCAAAAAGTCGAATCTAGGACGCACACTATCCGTCAATTGGTCCGTTTTTCGACAGCGGGACTGTCAAATCCGTTTTTTATTGAATATCTCGAATTGGGGTCCCGGCGGGAGGGTATGTGACTGTCAAATTGTGTTGAATTTAAAAACGGTCGAATTCCAGCCGGAATTCGACCGCAATTCCATATACCCCATAGTTGTGCATGCTGTAGGTACGGTAGTATAATTTTTATAGTGCTAAAACATACTGAACATGTTATTTAAAAAGATATATTATTCATGTAGTAAGTTTTCAAGGTTAAACTATTACAAAATAATAATATCCATACTGTTCAAGGGAAACTTTAATTTTTTTTATATTCGGAATAGTATTCTACCTCTTCGGCACTTTTAACATTTTATGTTCTTATCATAGAATAAAAATGTATTTGGGAATTCTTAATACTGATTAATGCTAAATACTGTACTCCAATGAGGTAAAAATAAAACCCCTCCAAGCTGTTTTAATTACAAATAAAAATGTTAATTGCACACTTTTCTATTACTTTGGTAAGTTATACAAAAATTCAAAAGGTCAGTTTTCAGCATGTAAATGTACATTTAATGTTCACATTGTTAACTGATTGAAGCATCTTAATTGTACATAGGGGAGGCAGTCAATTGACCGCCTGTCGGAATCCCGACGATCAGGATACCGATGCCGGAATCCCGACACCAGCTGAAATACCGGCGGTCGGAGTCCTGACCGCTGGCTGGTTACCCCTATTGGGTGGTGGTCCACGCCACCACCCGGAGGGGAATAGAAACCTGTGGCGACTGAAGGTCGCCACTGGGCCCGAAGTGTGGCGAGTGCACGAGGCTCCCGGCATCTGTCTCCTGACCACCGGGTTCCCGCCCGTCGGGATCTCGTACTGATCCCGTACATACATGGGTACAATTGACTGCAAAATATATATACCAGCCTGTGAGAGGTTGGGTAATGAAGAGCTTCATCAGGTAGATCAATAAACATTCATAGCAAAGTTGAGAATTGTTATTGAAGAACACCAATTAAGAAAATGATTTATTATTTAAAAGATTTCTATTAGAAGATCATTACGTTTATCTTAAAGATATGGTGTATAGAAGAATTGTAAATTTGAACAGTCCATCACCAAAACACTTGTGGCCATCTTGGTTACTGGTGTGTCCACTTTTTTCAGTGCCCATCTTGGTTACTGGTCTGTCTATTTTCAGTGGCTATCTTTGTTACTTGAGTCTGCCTCTGTGTCTTGAAATATACCAATAGGGACCTTTTTTGCCTTAATACTCAATACTCTTATTGTTTCAAGCCTAACATTGCATTATACCAAAAACTCTATCCCTTCTGATATAATGCTGGTAGAAGCATAATGCTGTAGGGATAATTCCCTGCTTATGCAATGAAAAACTTGTCAGTAAAGAGCAAGGTGGAAGAGAAAGATATAGGAACAGTTTGTAGAAAAACTTGCTGCAGTGTACAGGAGACGATGTACAGTATCTTCCAAAAGGATAATTACCCTAAGCATGCTGCGAAAGCCACATTGAAATGGCTTCAATACAAAAAAAATGGGCTTATTTTTTTGTTATCTTGCTCAGTGCTAAGTAATTCAGAATATTAAATTTTGATTTCATAATGTAAGAAAAAAATGTAAACCTTTTTTTATGGGTATGGATATTTTTTTTGAACCACTGAAGACCTACAGATGTGTCCTCTTACATCTTTGCAGCAGTCACGATAAACAGCCCGACTCGGTAGCGCCGAGCGTCTTATTATGCGTTTTTTTCTGTGAAAATGCAGCTTATACGCAAAGTTATGTAATCGGACGCACACGCCTAAATTCTGTGTGTAATTGCGGCTCTATGTGCATCCAAAATACCACATTACAGTGTTTTCCAGGAAAACGCTGTAGCATAGAATTTTGTATGCAAATATAGTTCAGTCATTTTAATCAGCGGAAGCTTCTTGTGCGTCCTATTACTTTACTTTGCGTCTAAGACGCATCTTCATGGGAAAAAAACGCAAAAGAAGATGCACAGTGCTACTGAGTCACACGACACTCATGTTATGGGTAACGCGACTTGTAGCGCACGGAGCAAAGATGTAAGAGGACACATCTGTATATCTTTTTTTCACCATCATCCTCATCATCGTCACCATCACAATGTATCTTGCCCCAGTACACACCGCAGAGGTATTTAAATGTGAAAAGTTTATCACATATGAACCAGAGTGATATAGGTGGGCCCTGGGGAGATAAACTATGAAAACTATTTTAAATTATGTTTATAAACATTTTATAGGTTTATAAATCTAATATATTTTCAAAATATCTGTATGCATTCTTTGCTTAATGATAAAATAGGTTACAGAAAACATCACTTAACAAGGCACTTCTCTATATTTGAAAACATGTGTTTTTATTTTTATGCAAGGTTCCTTTTTATGCAAATAAATCCAATACTGACATCTGTTCATTTACCTTTCAGGCAACACCTCCTGGTCAGTTGGCCAAATTTTCCTCCAATCGCCGTGGGAATTTCTGAAGATGAGCAAAGTACATCAAGTAACTGTTTTTATGCCAGGTAAGCGTATGCTATCTGTTTTTTTCACAAAAAAATAGTTTTGTTTTTTTATTATTACACCTTTGCTCAAATCATGCCAAATTGCCCTGTTTGGAGCGTCACAAAATTTGCAACTTAGCTACGCCAAGAATACTGCTGAAAATATGCGTCTTAGTGGCATCACTTATGCAATAAAAGTACATTGCAAGGGTACCCTGACTACTGTCACTGGCATTTCATGTACTACTTTGTGAGACTACAGTAAAGTGCTATCTGGGTAAAAATGGCAAAAGACAGAATTCCAATACGAGTAACCATACCATGCCTAGCGTCTTATATAGTCATGCTCAATATGTGACTTTCCTTTGCGACAAAAGTACTAATCTAGTGTGGATAGTACAATGCGAATATGTTCTAAAATTCAGGAAAAATACCCAGGGCAGAGCGTCTAAGTTGTGCAAAGCACCACCTGCCGTATGGCATAATAATGCTAGGTGAATAAGGAAACCTCGTACACGTCATGGAATAATTCTGATGTAGTGGGATTCACAAATTATGCATAGGGGGAATTCAGTTCAGTGCAATGTCCACAAAGTGTCTCCAGAACAGTCGGAAGAAGGCACTTTGCCATCAGTATCTTCACCCATAGAGCTGTGAGGGAAGATTAGTGAGGATTGTGTACCATACTGTACTAGATGGTACTGGGCCTGATTCAGTAAGGATCACATAAGCGATCCTTACTGCAGTTTCCCGATGATGACCCGTTCTGCACATGTGCATTGCAGTGATGCGCACGCCTCTGCCTGATAAAAAGACAGAGGCGTTCGCGGGGAGGGGCAGAGATGGCCAGCATTGGAGAAACCGGGTGCATGTGGCTCCCGTTTTACGGGAATGGCGAGGCCAAGGACTGCGTTGTATACGCAGTTTTCTTACTCAGCCTGCCGTCGCAGAAGAACATCGCGACCAATGGTTGCAATGTTCATCACAGATGTCATTGCATTGCAAATGCAGGCAGGAGGTGGTGTGCCTCTCCTCCTGCATTTGCATTGCAAAGGATTGCATTTGCAAATCTGCTGCAAGCAGTTTTACAATTGCAATCCTTACTAAATTAGGCATCTTATTCCGCTTCAGTTGCAGTTTTGCTAAAAAAGCAAAACTGCAACTGCTAGCACTCCCATTCTTGGGGCTGGGCAGTACAGGGCAAGGTCGCCCAGCATGTGAAGGGCCGCCCTGCATTGCGCAACACAAGCATCAGGAAATACTGGTAGTCCCCTGCATACTCAGCCAGGCTGCGTATGCACATGCACCGGTGCCATCTTTCCTGTCGCAGAGGCCACTCCGAAAATGGCCTGGACCCACCTGCATTTTCATCGCCACGCCCCCGCATTGCTGCCATGCGAATGTCTGTGCCTGTCAATCAGGCAGAGGCATTCGCATCACTGCAGTGTGATCACATCTCCCAGGCTGCGCACGCGCAGAACAGGCCCTGCGTGTGCGCACTGACCCGGTAGTCGGCAAAATGCGATCACAGTAGCGATCGATGCTGAATAATGTCCTAGGCCCTCTGTGCGCAGCCGGATATTGCCTGGCAGCATATTGCTGCAATGATTTAGCACCATAGTCTTTAGGGAACTGCACATAACCTGAGGATTGTGGTGTTAGTTTCAGCAATCCCGTAGTTAGCATGGCAATAATTCTCTGCAGTAAAACCTAGCAATGATGAAAGTACACTAAATTGCAATTTTGTAAGTAAACTGGATAGTGTTTTGTTTCATATAACATGAGTAAAGTATCCACTAATATCTTGTGCTCCTTTTTATACAGAGACTTGCAGTCTGAGTAATACAGTACATGACAGAAGTATGCTGCAGGGGTATTTTCATTGTTGGCTGCCTATGTGAGTTGTACAAGTGAATAGCGATGAGTAAGGGATACTGTGCCTCCAAGGGAGACTTGTGTCACTGCTGTTGCTTGTCCTGATGAAGCACAGCTACACAATTCTTGCGAGGGACAGGCCATTCCCATGAGACAGGTAGATGTACATACAGTGACAGTCTTTTTTTTCAGGAGCATTAAATGGGGTTTTATCGGCAACAGTAATATTTAAAGGGCAAATATCTGCTGTTTAGAAAGGTTTTAGGTGCAGGAATTCCTCAAGGTGTTAAATCCCACAATACAGTTCAGGGAAGAGCCGATTTTATATAGTGAATCATAGCTGTCATGGGTATATTATTCCTGTATGTGCCCACTCGAATAAAAACACATTTTCTATGTCAAATGTAATCATTTTGTGGCTGTGTTCAAAATATGTCCCACTGAGGGATTAACTGTGACTGAGTATTTAGAAAGGGCCGTGTCTGGTGCCCTTAATGATGGGTGTGTGGAAACAGCATACAAGGTGAATTTGTGCAGTTGTAATGTTGCACTGGCTTAGATGGTTATGTGAATAACATGAAGCGGGGCAGAGTAGTCCGCAGATCATGGCACTTCATACACTAAGGGCTGTATTCAATAGCTGTCGGGTCCTTTCCGACACAAAGGACCCGACAGCACTCTATTCAATGCCGAGCCAAACCCAACAGGTTTGGCCCGGTCCCGACAGTGTCAATCCGACTTTTTGTAAAGTCGGATCGACATTGTTGGAAACTGGGCTAAAAAGGCCCGACATTGAATAGGCCGGAAACCCTTCCGACCTCAATCAGTCGGAAACTGCCGTCTTTCTGACGAGACGGCAGGTTCCGATTCCTACTGAATACGGCCCACAGTCAGCTAGGCAGATGTCACAGAAACTTGGAGATACTCCTATACTGCGTAAGGGATAGCAGACAATTACAGATGAACATATGGGCTAGCATTTACTGAAACCTTGGAGACTGTATACAACTTCTCACTGAAAGCTATCTGAGCACATGCGGGGTTGTATGCGGTTTAAGACTGTGCACACTAAAAAGCAATAAAAAGAAAATATATAAACCTAAAGGCCATTATCCACTTCTTATTCTTCTAGATCTCTCTGCTGCTTTTCACACTTTTGACCACTCTCTTCTCATACAAAACACTACAATCCCTAGGTCTTCATGACACAGTCCTCTTTTGGTTTCTATCCTACCTATCTAATTGCTCTTTCAGTATTTGCTTCTCTGAATCCACCTCCTCTTTGCTTCCCATTCTCAGTTGGAGTACCACAAGGCTCAGTCTTAGGTCCTCTGCTTTTCTCAATCTATACCACATCTCTTGGTAAATTGATCAGCTCTTTTGGATTTCAGTATCATCTGTACTCAGATTTACTTATCCTCCCCTGATTTGTCTCCATCTGTATTGGTCCGTGTCACTGAATGCTTTTCTGATGTTTCATCTTGGATGACATCTCGCCACCTCAAACTTAATATTTCCAAAACAGAGTTAATTATATTTCCCCCGGCAAATAGTAGTTACCAACCTGATATCTCTGAACTCAACAATCAATCCTAACCTAGAAGCTCGCTGCCTAGGTGTCATCCTTGACTCTGAACTGTTCTTTGTTCCCCACATTCAGTCTATCTCAAAATCATGTCTAAAAAAACATATCCAAAATACGACCATACCTTACACAAGTCACTGCAAAAACTCTAATCCATGTTCTCATTATCTCCCGCATTGATTATTGCAATAGTTTTCTTACTGATCTTACCAAAAAGAGACTCACTACTACAATACATTCAGAATGCAGCTGCAATGCTGATCTTCCTCTCTAAACGTACATCGTCTGCAAATCCACTTTATCAGTCCCTCCATTGGTTACCTGTATTCTACTGTATTCCTTTTACTCACACACAGGGCCATTAACCAAACTGCACCAACATACATCTCTTCGCTTATCTCAAAATATCTCCCAACCCGACCTCTTCGCTCTTCACAAGATCTGCGTCTCTCATCCACACTCATTATTCGTTCCCATTCACGATTGCAGGACTTTCTTTGGCTGCACCCACTCTTGACTCCACTCTTAGTAACCACATGTCCCAAAATTGTGCAGTCAGCAGTCGGTACTGTGTGCACGCCCTGAAAGTGGGCGTAGCCTAGCCACACACCTCTGTTTTGTCACTGTGGGGGGGTGCCCAGCAGTCCTGGAGATGTGGGTGTGCACGGCATTTCTGCTGTGCAGAGCAGCGTCTGGGATTGAGTGCTCCCCTTTTCTTCCCTCAGCCAATGGGACACTGCGGCCACGAGGGTGGGACAACAGGACAGTAGTCGTAAAGTGGTACTGTACCATTGAAATAAGGACAGTTGGGTTGTATGCACTGATACAGCCTAGTGTTTCTGGAACTGTAACGAAAATTATGGCAGTGGAATTTACTATAATATTTGCTCCAGATTGTTAAATCCAACCACGTTATGAAGCCATAATAGCATTTAAGCATTGTTCTTCAGTGTGACTTGCCAGAGTCAGTCTGCTCTTTACTATTTCTCCTTCCATTGTGTGAGAGTCTGAACATGCCACATGATAGACTGTACAATAGACTCAGGACAGGCACTCTGAGATATGAAGGTCACCTCATATAAATAACATAGTTTCATATTTGATTTATTTATAGCCTCCTTACTCCATTACTCTCTATACTGTCATTCCTGATCCATTAAGCTGTCAGTTTGGGAAATGTTTTAGTATGCAATAGTCCTCATGTCTGCAGTCAGTAAGTAATAAGCCCCTGTACTTTTACCAAATAGATTTCTCAAAATAAGTATATCTTCATGTCTTTAGATTTGTCCTGGTATTTCTGTTATGCAGTGACATTTGTAAACCGTACGTTTAAATTCATTTTGACAGCAATTTGCCTTTTAAGTTTTTCAAAGTTCTAACGCTACAATCGCTAACTCCCATGAATGGAGAAGTAAGTGGCCTGTTCTGTGCGTCTCTGAGCAGAACACATTCTGTGATCATATTACCATTTATAAGTGGCCTCATTGCTGAAATATTTGTTCCCTGGCCATTCTGCACTAGCATATGATCTTGTAACCCAAACTTTTCCTCTTGACAGTGGCATTTTGGCCACAAACATAAACACTCTTCTACAAGTAACTGTACAGAGGAGAAATTGGAAACCAGTTTGAAAAAAAAATGTTTGGTCTGGCAAACAGGGGGTTTCTTAGTTATTTGTGGAATAGTTTTAATAAATTCCATTATTTTTCTTATTTGCATATTTAGTGTTAACGATTTCCATTCATGCCGTTTCAGGTCCAAAGGAGGGGTGTCTTAACAGTGTGGCTTATGCCTCAATGATACCACTTCAGACTCTTCAAAACTTCCTCCGTTTGGTATGTTAACTCTTGTGAGCACCCAATATTTCCTATCTTTTAGGGACACAAATAAATAAGAAAACAATAGCAAACAAATTAACTTCTTTCTGTATTCAGTTTTCATGTATTTTTTGTACTCCAGTCCCCACAAGCAGGAGGCAATTTTAATAGCACACTAATGAGCAAAACCATGTTGCACTGCAGGTGGGGCAGATGTAACATGTGCAGAGAGATTTATACCTCTTGCATACCGCCTGAGGCAGGTCGCACCCAGGAGCCTTTCACGGGAGCTCCCAGGGTGCAACCCGCCTCAGGCTCCGCCCGTCCACACACAGTAAACGGGAAACGGGCCGCATCGACCCGGTTCCCGTTCACACCTCACAGCGAACCGGGTTGAACACGTGTTCAACCCTGCTCGCTACCCAAGTTGGAATAACGGGTCGCTTTCAGACCACACATGAACACGGGTTATGCACATTTATGTGCCAATAATTCGTGTTCATAGATGGCTGCCTGAAAGGGGTATGACAGTGTACAGTGAACACTTGATTTTAAATAAAGCAAGTTTCCTCTGTTTGGGAAGTGGAAGGCTGTTGATATATTTATTACATTGATGACCTAGGTGTTTACTGTGATTTGAAACGTCTTTTTTTTTTTAATAGAGTAATTTCTTTATTGAAAAAAATAAAGAGTAACACATACATACATACATACATAATGTAAACAGTGTCACATAAGGGGAAAATCTGTATACAAACAGTCAAATGTTAAAATATTCAGTGAACATAAAACAAGTCATAGAAATATTGACTCTGTGATGCAATAGAAGGATCAAGAAAAAAGAAGTATACGTGTATTATTATTCTCTCGTCAATATAGATTTTTATACATTTTTTAACTTAAGGTGATCCGTAGATTCCCAACTTGCTGACACGAGCCTTAACGATCAATATCAAATAAAATATAACCAGAAGGCTATATGTCCTGAACTGAGCATATCTTCACAGAGATACTGTAGTAACATCCGGTGCAGAATAAGGAGAACCAAGCCAGAAGGACCATATTCTCTCAAATCTAGAATTAGCATTATTCTGCATATAAACATATCGCTCCTTAAAAACGGTGTCATTAACAAGTGCCCTAAAAGCAGATAACGTGGGGCCTTTATGTGCCATCCATCCCCTAGCAATACACACTTTCGCTAACGCACACATATTATGAACATACAGACCCTCCCACTTGGAGAGAGAACTAGAAGCATCCACTCCGAGAACACAAAGTTTCGGAGTCAACAATATTAAAGGAATATCAGTGTCCTCCAGGAGCAACCCGTCCAGAATGTCTGCAAGATACTGCAGTCTCAGAGCAAATGCAGAAAGGTACCCTCAGCAGCACCACACTTAGGGCACATTGCAGAACGATCATCCCCAATCTTGGTCAGTCTCACATGGGTCATATAGGTACGGTGGAGTATATAAAACTGTATCTGCTGAAATCTTAGAGATTTCGTAGCCGTACTTGGATATTCCCTAGTGAGATCCCACTCCTCGTCATCCAAACAACCAAGATCGGTCTCCCAGCACGTACGAAGATGGGAGAGAGGATCAATGTGAAACTGAGCAAGGAGGAAGGAATATGCCAGGGAGATAGTCCTATCACATCCAAGACTGAGAATAAAGGTTTTGGTAGGAAAGACACTAATCAAGGGCGGGGAGTCTCCAAACTGTGAGTGAAGTGCATGTCTAAACTGGAGGTATCTATAAAAATATGAATTGGGCAAGGCAAATTCTTCTTTAAGATGTTGAAATGATTTCAGTATCCCATTACAGTATACCTGGGACAAGGACACCACATTCCTAGGGGTCCACACCACCCCCCCTTCAAGAGAAACTAATTCTGGTAGCCAGTGTGAATGCCAAAGGGGGATATCTGGGTCTAAGTCCTCAAACCCAGCTTGGAAGATTTGAAACTTCTTTAATGAAGTTGGATGACCATTTTTAACTTCAGCAAAATACTCAATAGTATTTCTGGTTATATTTGGTATTTTACAGGATTACTTGGTCACAATTTTTTTTACCTTTAAAACACACAATAGTAATGCATAAAAATTACATCCCTCGCACATTGTAACAAGTAGACTTGGGACAATATGAGACTCATCCATCTCCCACCCAAAATCCACCAGAGCCTTCCAAAAGTCAATGGTTAAACTAGCAGATGTTTAAAAGGTGATGGCTATACAGAGGCAAAGTTAGAATGGTGGCAACACTTAGGAATGCAATAGCCCTTTATCATTGGTCAGCCCATAACACGCAGTGGGGGGTTACATACAGATTGGAAGCAAGATAGCAACATGCATACATATGTAGACTTCCGTTTTCTGGGAGTCTGTGACTTGTGAATATTGGTCACAAAGTGCCTCCATGATGTTTGTTTTATTGTATATGTCACCATTTCAGAAAGCAAAGGAGGAAGACAACACTCAGTGAACATTTCCATGTGCTCACTCTGCACCATACTTTCAGATAGACATTATTGGAAAAGTAAAAACACATAATAGTATATAGGGTGGGTGCAAATACAGTGTATAAAAACCATGTTTTTATAAGCCAACTAAGGAATTTATTTTTGCACAATCATATATTAGACACAAAGGGCCTCCAGAGCCACACGTAATGCTGATGCAAACGTGCACGCGCAAACATTTGTAACTTTTGTGACTTATACAGCTCATGTGTTACCAAGAGTGGCTGCATAGAGGACTGTATTCTAATGTTCCCAAGTGTGCTGTAATTCTGTTGATTCAGACAAAATCAATCATGAGCATTGAGATTGTTTTGGGACTATACGGGCTGCTATATCAAATGCCTTTATTGTTCTTTCAGTGGCTACTACTGCCACCTTGTGTTCAGGTCTTAGTACTGTGCTTTTCCACATGTAACGTTGATACTTACAAAGAAATTGTGACCAGTAGACACCTGTGAGAGCTGTTGGTTTGAATGGTCTCAGCTTTGTCTGGCTCCCAGCTGTAGTCCATTTTAGCCCCACTGGCAGCTGTACCAGCATATGGGCTGCATCTAAGCTTCAGCAGTGGGTAGACCCAAGTGCCTGGAAAGACTATAGGATTGTCTCGCTATGCTTCTCTTTCCAGTACAAATATAGATGCAATATTTCTAAGTAATTAGTGGTTTCAGTGATAAAAGGTAAATTATAATGATAATGTAGTTAAAGACCAAATATATACCAATAATTCATATAATTATAGATGGGTTAAAACACTAAAACCTACACTAGCTCCTCCAAGATTTTCGTAACTAGCCTCTTTCTGTAGCCATAGCCTCAGGGGCTGCTGCTTGCATCTATTTTTCTCTGGGCTTTTTCTTACCTCTCTGGACAAAAATAAGGAAGGGCTATAATATTTTTATTGTCACTTTTGGTTGGTCTCAAGTTGTACGATAACAGGGCTGGTGGAAACATGGTCAAACATTGAGGTGTATAGTGTGATTAGATTTCTGCATCTAAAGGGCACATCAGCAGCTAAAATTCATGGGCAACTTGTCAAGGTGTATGGTGATAATGTCATGGAAACAGGTATGGGTGTGGTGCACTGCCCTTGAAAACTGCAGGACAGATGTTTAAGGTGAGCAGCAATCCGGCCGGCCAAGGACGTCCACCACAGGTAGTTCGCCAAACCCAAACCTGTTTCTTTGACATGACGTCATCAGTGTACACCTTGACAAGTTCGAGATTAATTTCAGCTGCTGATGTGCCCTTTATGCACCTCAATGTTTGACCATGTTTCTGGCAGCCCTGCCTTCTTGCAAAATGTGACAGTTGGTGAACTCTCCCTGTGCACCTTCTGGGTGGTCTGGAAACTGTGACAGTTATTTGCAGCCTCCCACTAAGTAGGGATTTTTTTTTTTAAATTGACTCCAAAGCCGTAAAATGTTCCACCCAACAAACCTCTGCACAGTGTTGAAACCTGACACAGCAGCTAGCATTTATAAATAGTCATCACTGTACAATATGTAAGATGTTACTTCCCTCAAAGGATGTGTTACAATAGAGAGTGCACAACCTTCTCCCAAGAATACTTTTTTTTTTTTTTGTTTGTTTGTTTGTGTAGATTAGAATCTGCATTGGACATTAATTGGTGTAAAGTTATCAGACACACGCTGCTAGTCTGTCACTGACATGGAGGAGAAGCAGCCTGATAGCATCATAGCACAAGTTAGGCAGTACCCACAATCAGTTACTTTGTACAATGAAAAACCACTCCCTCTTCCTAATGTCAGCCAATGAGGGATGGTGGTGTGTAATTTCCCTCTTTGCTATTTGGTAATAACATGGTGCCACTCATGCATTGCTTTACATTGTAATCAGTAGAAATTATCTGTTTCTTTGGCTGTTCAACCATTTTAAGTATATGTGAGTTGTACAATGATTTAATATTCCAACTACAAAATCAGGTTATATTGCAGTTCAGGCATATTTACTCATATATTTACACATTTTTATTAAAGCTGCTAATATTCAGATTGTTTTTGGACCAGGTTGAACAGTACCACAATGTGATATTTCAAGGACCAGAAGGAAGTCTTCAAGAATATATAGTGAACCAGTTATCTTTGTACATCAAGGTACAGTATCACTCAGCGATTATTTGTTGTTTAGCATACAGTACCAGAGTTTTGTTACAGGATACTCAACGTATGTTGTTTTTTCCTAACAGCACAAAGAAGAAGCTACTTGCTTTAGTTGTGATATAGTTAAGGTTGAAGTAGATTCTGAACTATCCAGAGAGCAACTTGTTGACATATTCATTAATTCAGGTAAGTCTGGGAAATGTCACAGTTTCCCTGCTTTAGCCATTAATGCAATTGATTGAGAGTTGTACAAGATCAATGCTTATTATATTACAGTATAATCTCAATCAAATGTACTAATTCATGAAAGATCATAAGTGAGCATGAGTTCCAACAAACCGGCCTTTATGATGACACCCAGTTGCTGCAATGAATGATATTAAATACACGTAACCATTTTTCAGCTATACATCCATACCTGGCAGTCCCTGGGGACACTTAATCACAAACATGCAAAATTCTGCCAGAATGTGTGTAATGAGGCAAATATTTCACAGATCAGTATTACTCTGTTACAGTGATCTGACCAAAACATGCCAGCATGTCATACATATATTTTGTATATTGATATTGGGGGTCATTCCAAGTTGATCGTAGCTGTGCTAAATTTAGCACAGCTACGATCAGGCACTCAGACATGTGGGGGGACGCCCCGCATGTCAGTGCCGGTCCCCCCACAGAAATGCGAAAGCATCGCACAGCGGCGATGCTTTTGCATCTCAGGAGTTACTCCCGGCCAGCGCAGCTCCTGCGGCTGGCTGGGAGAACCTCTTTGCTGCCCCGGGTCGCAGTGGCTGCGTGTGACGTCACGCAGCCATCGCGCGCCCCCCCCTACAGTCCCACCACGCCTGTGTTGGCCGGACCGTGCCGCCGTCCAGCCCCCTCCCACCCAGCGACCGCCTCTGCCTCAGAGGTGATCGCTAGACAACGACGGCCTTCGGCCGTCTGGCATGCGCCGGCACACTGCTGCGTCAGTGCATGCGCAGTTCCGACACAATAACTGCGCTGCGATAAACTGCAGCGAGTGATCGGGTCGGAATGACCCCCTTTGTCTCAGTAAAGAATGGTTGAAAGCAATTTTAATTTAATATTTTTCTTCTTTTATACTATAGCTCTCATAATAGCATACAATTATGTACAGTATATATGTTGTCTATCCATTGTCAAGATGAATAAAACATCTGCTTTTCTTTTCAGGCTGTCTGATTCCAGTTACCGAACCACCTCCATCTAAAAAGAAAACTGTTATAGTTCTGGAAAAATTGGAGAAGGTGTCATTATTGGAACTGCTTGGAGATCTGATGTCACCCTTAGAGAATCGTGGCTCTGACAATCCATTTCATGTTCAGAGAGGTGGATATATTTATTGCCAGATATTTTGAAATCCAAATGAAACCTTTTCTTAATGGTTAGTCTCAAATAGTGTATTTCCCGTTCTGCCATTTTTATTTATTATGTTTCTATAGCAAGTGGTGTGTCATATGCCTACTACTTCCATGAAGATTGCTTTTTGATGGGAACAGTGGCAAGGTCTCGCCTACAAGGGCCTGAATTACTGGTTCAGCAGCATTTCCGCTGGGTGCAACTGAGGTGGAACGGAGAACCAATGCACACTTTACTCCAGAGAGTTTTGAAACGGAAAGTTGTGCACAAGGTATGCCTAAATCAAGGGAAATATAACTGTGCTAAGTAATGATTGGTGCTTTTATTGGCCACCTCTGTCAAATCCGATTTTTTGTTTTACAACTTCAAAAACCTTCAAATCTGGGACAGGATGTAATGAAGTCCGAGTTCACCGGCCGTGCAGGATGCCAGCCAAACTCAGACTTTTTTTTTTTTTTTGAAGGGCAATCATGTACAAGCTATGGTTTACCCTTGTATATGATTGCCCCTTCAAAAAAACGTCCAAGTTTGCCCGGCATCCCGCACAGCTGCCGAACTCAGACTTCATTACATCCCGGCTCTGGTGTTGAGATAACTGCACTGAAAGGATGTCCTACTGCCAGACAGGCGGATCAAATTCTGCATATACATATATTGTGTAATTGAATCTAGGTTGAAAGAATATCTTGTAGGATAAATACTTGGATTGTGATTTCTACAGCATGATGTTCAGAAATTGACACATTCATTTTTAATACCTGCTACTGTATTTATTCTCAATGAAAGATGCAGCAACATTGCTTCCATTTCATTGCATCCGTACAGAATGATATTGTCCTCATTAAAAGCATTATGATGGAGAGAAATGTCATGATCAATGTGCAGTCTCAGCAGGCTCAGAATACAGAACTATTGATTGCCACCAACTGTGCTCATTAGACAAATCAGCAATTTTCTTCCATGTGTTTTACAGTCACATTGTGTGTATTAACAATAGGAAGCCTTCTAAGCATAAATATTTATTTAACCAGTGTTTAATTTAACTTCTGAATTAATATTCAAACATACTAAAGGGGTATACATCATCTACTTTGCTCTGGGGTGATGCTCTTGCTTGGGCATCTGTCTGGAGGGAGAAGAATGGTCCTCTATTGCAGGAGAAGGTAGTGTTTTCTCTTTGGGTGCCAGGCATTCAACAATGCAAGCCAAAAACATTTCTGGGTGCCACCAGTATTACAACATATAACATTTACAAGTAATAGGTGGGTACTAAAATTGCTAGTGGCTGCCCTGTTCTTCATTTTTTTACTGAGACAGAGATATGCTTCAGAATTTTGTCCTGTTATTCCACTGTCACTAATTGTCTAAGAGTTCACTCATCAGAGGCTCAGGCTTTGCAGGCTGTGCAAGCCATGCTTGCGTTCTCTGGTCTGGAGAAGGTCTGGTATTCCACAGTGGTCTCCTCTGTGTGAGAAAAGAGCAGGAGTAGAGGAGCAATGCAATGTAATAGTAGAGGGAAGGACCCCCACAGGTGCCACTTAAAATATCCTCATATTTCAGGTTATGGAAGTAGTGCCAACAGTTGCCTGCAGCTGCTCTATTTCATAATGCTTCATCTCTGTTTTCATAAAGGCTTCAGCACCCAGTCTGGTCTCATTAGCTTCCAACATTATCCTGCATCTACATCAGTACATCAATGTAGGATAATGTCTTAGACCAGTGATGGCTAACCTTGACACTCCAGCTGTTGTTGAACTACATATCCCAGCATGCCCTGCTACAGTTTTGTTATTTGGCCATGCTAAAACTGATGCAGGGCATGTTGGGATGTGTAGTACAACATCAGCTGGAGTGTCAAGGTTAGCCATCACTGTCTTAGACAGTTTCAGGCCCTAGCCTCCAAACTCCTATGGCTTAATCTTGGCAAACCCTGTCAGACCATGGCATGTCTGTGCAGTACAATTTATATTCAATCTATGGAGTCTAATTTTGAAAAAGGAGGAGAGTATCAACACATTTTCTTCATTTATCAAAAACCTTTAGTTATTGTAGTATTGTCCACTGAAGAGCCAATGAGGCTAAAGCAACTTAATCTTTCTGAAGAGACTTGCCTTAGGATTGTGTAAATATTTTGGCACCAATACAACTTTATGAATCAGTGTTAACTCTAAAGGTGCATACACACGGAGAGATTTTGGCTATGAGAGATTTTGACTAACTTTTCCCTTGAACTGGCAGTAGGAGATTTTGACTAACTTTACCAGAGATTTTGTCTAACTATGCAAGAGATTTTGGCTATGGGAGATTTTGGCTATGGGAGATTTTGACTATCTCATTTAAATAAGGGGATGAGTGTCATATATAGGACGATTTTACAGGGTGGCTGGTATTTAAATAGCTGAAAGTTTAAAAAAAAATTTGCGTGGGGTCCCCCCTCCTATGTAAAACCAGCCTCGGGCTCTTTGAGCCAGTCCTGGTTGTTAAAATACAGAGGAAAAAATGAGTAGGGTTCCCCCATATTTAGACAACCAGCACCGGGCTCTGCGTCCGGTCCTGGTTTAAAAAATACGGGGGACAAAAGACATAGGGGTCCCCCGTATTTTCCAAACCAGCACCGGGCTCCACTAGCCAGGGAGATAATGCCACAGCCGGGGGACACTTTTATATTGGTCCCTGCGGCCGTGCCATTACCCCCCCAACTAGTCACCCCTGGCCGGGGTACACTGGAGGAGTGAGGACCCCTTAAATCAAAGAGTCCCCCCCTCCAGCCACCCAAGGGCCAGGGGTGAAGCCCGAGGCTGTCCCCCCCATCCGTGGCCCGGTGGATGGGAGGCTGATAGCCTTTCAATAGTAATATTGTTCTTTACAGGAGGCCTACAGGTCCCAGCAAGCCTGCCCCAGCATGTTGGCACTTGGAGAACCACAAGTGCCAGCATGCCCGGACATAAAGGGCCCGCTGGCACCTGTAGTCCACCTGTAAAGAAAATATAAAAAAAAAAACACAACACATTCTTTTAAAAATCCTTTATTAAACTGGATCTTCACCTGGGGGCGGCGGCCTTTAAGCTCTTTTGCATGGCCGCCGCCTTCCCAGGACTTCCAGCATCTTCACCTGGTGGGCGGCGGCTGCTAAGCTCTTTTGCATAGCCGCCGCCCATCCAGGACTTCCACGGCGTCTTCAGGAGCTCTTCTCCGCTCCTCCTCCGCCGTCGGACTGACAGCCGCTGCCTCGCGCTGACTTATATAAGTCAGCGGGAGGGGGCGGGGCGATGACGCGGCGAGCCGTGATTGGCTCGCGGTGGCCATCTTGAATTTCAAAAATGACGCTGAGGCGCCATTTTTGAAACTGGTACCGCTCCGCTGCCAAACTCTGCAATAGAAAGGTAAATTTCCCCCGCCCGCACCGCTGCCGCAACCCGCCGCCGCCCGCACCGCCGCCGCCCACACCGCCACCGCAACCCACCGCCGCCCACACCGCCGCCGCAACCCGCCGTCGCCCACACCGCCACCGCAACCCGCCGCCGCCCGCACCGCCGCCACAACCCGCCGCCACAACCCGCCGCCGCCCGCACCACCGCCGCCTGCACATCGCTATCGCTGGGAAAAATCGCTGGCCTCTTAAAGTGTTAGCGATTTTGACTAACTTTTGCAGCGACATAGCCAAAATTGACTTGCCTGCACTGACTATTTTTCCCAGCGATAGCGACCTAGCGGGTACGCGCATCGCTATCGCTGGCTGTGTACACACGGAGCGATCTGCACTAACTTTCTGAGCGATTTTGACTATATAGTCAAAATCGCTCAGTTATATCGCTCCGTGTGTATGCACCTTAAGGTAGAGGACAAGCATAATTTGTTGATATTAACTAACATATGTATAGCTAGATGGCCTGGTCTTGATTCTCATTGTTTGACCAAATAATTTTGCAGTATCTTCAAAAATGTTTTTTAAGCCACACATTTTCAAACAACCCCAAGTTTAATTCTTCAAATATGTTATTTTAGTTTGTGACTATAAAACTGAACATAATGTGTCCATTATACTAAATTGGCCATAAACGGGGTCTAAAAGTACAGAGAGGTCCCTCAGGTTTGAAGACTTTTATTAAAAATTTATTAAACACTACTTCTGTTAACCCCTTTGGGGCTTTTACTAAGGGGTAAATGCTCAAACCTTATTTGTTTTTGTTTTTGTTGCCTTAAAAATGCCTTCTCCTTCCCAACAGTAATTTGGCATCTAATTTTTTTTTACTCCGTTGATTCCTTTTTACTTGTGTTAGCAGAGTTATTTATGAGAACAGCAAAAATAAGATTTTACTCACCGATAAATCTATTTCTCGTAGTCCGTAGTGGATGCTGGGGACTCCGTCAGGACCATGGGGAATAGCGGCTCCGCAGGAGACAGGGCACAAAAAGTAAAAGCTTTTGGACCTAGGTGGTGTGCACTGGCTCCTCCCCCTATGACCCTCCTCCAAGCCTCAGTTAGGATACTGTGCCCGGACGAGCGTACACAATAAGGAAGGATTTTGAATCCCGGGTAAGACTCATACCAGCCACACCAATCACACCGTACAACTTGTGATCTGAACCCAGTTAACAGTATGATAACAGAGGAGCCTCTGAAAAGATGGCTCACTACAACAAAAACCCGATTTTGTTAACAATAACTATGTACAAGTATTGCAGACAATCCGCACTTGGGATGGGCGCCCAGCATCCACTACGGACTACGAGAAATAGATTTATCGGTGAGTAAAATCTTATTTTCTCTAACGTCCTAAGTGGATGCTGGGGACTCCGTCAGGACCATGGGGATTATACCAAAGCTCCCAAACGGGCGGGAGAGTGCGGATGACTCTGCAGCACCGAATGAGAGAACTCCAGGTCCTCCTCAGCCAGGGTATCAAATTTGTAGAATTTAGCAAACGTGTTTGCCCCTGACCAAGTAGCTGCTCGGCAAAGTTGTAAAGCCGAGACCCCTCGGGCAGCCGCCCAAGATGAGCCCACTTTCCTTGTGGAATGGGCTTTTACAGATTTTGGCTGTGGCAGGCCTGCCACAGAATGTGCAAGCTGAATTGTACTACAAATCCAACGCGCAATAGTCTGCTTAGAAGCAGGAGCACCCAGCTTGTTGGGTGCATACAGGATAAACAGCGAGTCAGATTTCCTGACTCCAGCCGTCCTGGAAACATATATTTTCAGGGCCCTGACTACGTCCAGCAACGTGGAGTCCTCCAAGTCCCTAGTAGCCGCAGGCACCACAATAGGTTGGTTTAGGTGAAACGCTGAAACCACCTTAGGAAGAAATTGAGGACGAGTCCTCAATTCCGCCCTATCCGAATGAAATATCAGGTAAGGGCTTTTATAGGATAAAGCCGCCAATTCAGATACTCGCCTGGCAGAAGCCAGGGCCAACAACATTACCACTTTCCATGTGAGACATTTTAATTCCACCGTGGCAAGTGGCTCAAACCAATGTGATTTTAGGAATCCCAAAACTACATTGAGATCCCAAGGTGCCACTGGGGGCACAAAGGGAGGCTGTATATGCAGTACCCCTTTTACAAAAGTCTGAACTTCAGGAAATGAAGCCAATTTTCTCTGAAAGAAAATCGACAAGGCCGAAATTTGAACCTTAATGGACCCTAACTTTAGGCCCATGGACAGTCCTGTTTGCAGGAAATGTAGGAAACGACCTAGTTGAAATTCCTCTGTCGGGGCCTTCTCGGTCTCGCACCACGCAAATATTTTCGCCAAATACGGTGATAATGCTGTGCGGTTACATCCTTCCTAGCTTTAATCAGGGTAGGAATAACTTCATCTGGAATGCCTTTTTCCTTCAGAATCCGGCGTTCAACCACCATGCCGTCAAACGCAGCCGCGGTAAGTCTTGGAACAGACAGGGTCCCTGCTGAAGCAGGTCCCTTCTTAGCGGCAGAGGCCACGGGTCCTCTGTGAGCATCTCTTGAAGTTCCGGGTACCAAGTCCTTCTTGGCCAATCCGGAGCCACTAGTATAGTTCTTACTCCTCTCCGTCTTATAATTCTCAGTACCTTGGGTAAGAGAGGCAGAGGAGGGAACACATACACCGACTGGAACACCCAAGGTGTTACCAGAGCGTCCACAGCTATTGCCTGCGGGTCTCTTGACCTGGCGCAATACCTGTCTAGTTTTTTGTTGAGGCGTGACGCCATCATGTCCACCTTTGGTTTTTCCCAACGGTTCACAATCATGAGGAAGACTTCCGGATGAAGTCCCCACTCTCCCGGGTGTAGGTCGTGTCTGCTGAGGAAGTCTGCTTCCCAGTTGTCCACTCCCGGAATGAACACTGCTGACAGTGCTATCACATGATTTTCCGCCCATTGCAGAATCCTTGCAGCTTCTGTCATTGCCCTCCTGCTTCTTGTGCCGCCCTGCCTGTTTATGTGGGCGACTGCTGTGATGTTGTCCGACTGGATCAACACCGGCTGACCCTGAAGCAGAGGTTTTGCTAGGCTTAGAGCATTGTAAATTGCCCTTAGTTCCAGTATATTTATGTGAAGTGAAGCCTCCAGGCTTGACCACACTCCCTGGAAGTTTCTTCCTTGTGTGACTGCTCCCCAGCCTCTCAGGCTGGCATCCGTGGTCACCAGGATCCAGTCCTGAATGCCGAATCTGCGGCCCTCTAGGAGATGAGCACTTTGCAGCCACCACAGAAGAGATATTCTTGTCCTTGGAGACAGGGTTATTTTCTGATGCATCTGAAGATGCGATCCGGACCATTTGTCCAGCAGATCCCACTGAAAAATTCTTGCGTGGAATCTGCCGAATGGAATCGCTTCGTAAGAAGCCACCATTTTTCCCAGGACCCTTGTGCATTGATGCACTGACACCTTTCCTGGTTTTAGGAGGTTCCTGACTAGCTCGGATAACTCCCTGGCTTTCTCCTCCGGGAGAAACACCTTTTTCTGGACTGTGTCCAGAATCATCCCTAGGAACAGCAGACGTGTCGTCGGAATCAGCTGCGATTTTGGAATATTTAAAATCCACCCGTGCTGTTGTAGTACTTCTTGAGATAGTGCTACTCCGACTTCTAACTGTTCTCTGGACCTTGCCCTTATTAGGAGATCGTCCAAGTAAGGGATAATTAATACGCCTTTTCTTCGAAGAAGAATCATCATTTCGGCCATTACCTTGGTAAAGACCCGGGGTGCCGTGGACAATCCAAACGGCAGCGTCTGAAACTGATAATGACAGTTCTGTATTACGAACCTGAGATACCCTTGGTGAGAAGGGCAAATCGGGACATGGAGATAGGCATCCTTGATGTCCAGAGACACCATATAGTCCCCTTCTTCCAGGTTCGCTATCACTGCTCTGAGTGATTCCATCTTGAATTTGAACCTTTTGATATAAGTGTTCAAAGATTTTAGATTTAAAATCGGTCTCACCGAACCGTCTGGTTTCGGTACCACAAACAGTGTGGAGTAATATCCCTTCCCTTGTTGTAGGAGGGGTACTTTTATTATCACCTGTTGGGAGTACAGCTTGTGAATGGCTCCCAATACCGCCTCCCTGTCGGAGGGAGCTATTGGTAAAGCAGACTTCAGGAACCGGCGAGGGGGAGACGTCTCGAATTCCAATTTGTACCCCTGAGATACTACTTGCAGGATCCAGGGGTTCACTTGCGAGTGAGCCCACTGCGCGCTGAAATTTCTGAGACGACCTCCCACCGTACCTGAGTCTGCTTGTAAGGACCCAGCGTCATGCTGAGGACTTGGCAGAAGCGGAAGAGGGCTTCTGTTCTTGGGAAGAAGCTGTCTGCTGCAGTCTTTTTCCCCTTCCTCTACCCCGGGGCAGATATGACTGTCCTTTTGTCCGCTTGCCTTTATGGGAACGAAAGGACTGATGCTGAAAAGACGGTGTCTTTTTCTGTTGAGAGGTGACTTGAGGTAAAAATGTGGATTTCCCAGCCGTTGCCGTGGTTACCAGGTCTGATAGACCGACCCCAAATAACTCCTCCCCTTTATACGGCAATACCTCCATGTGCCGTTTTGAATCCGCATCACCTGACCACTGTCGCGTCCATAACCCTCTTCTGGCAGAAATGGACAGCGCACTTACTCTTGATGCCAGAGTGCAAATATCTCTCTGTGCATCTCGCATATATAAAAATGCATCTTTTAATTGCTCAATAGTCAATAAAATACTGTCCCTATCCAGGGTATCAATATTCTCAGTCAGGGAGTCCGACCACGCCAGCCCAGCACTGCACATCCAGGCTGAGGCGATTGCTGGTCGCAGTATAACACTAGTATGTGTGTATATACTTTTAAGGATATTTTCCAGCCTCCTATCTGCTGGCTCCTTAAGGGCGGCCGTTTCTGGAGACGGTAACGCCACTTGTTTTGATAAGCGTGTGAGCGCCTTATCTACCCTAGGGGGTGTTTCCCAACGAGCCCTAGCCTCTGGTGGGAAGGGATATAGTGCCAATAATTTTTTAGAAATTAGCAGTTTTTTGTCGGGGGTAACCCACGCTTCATCACACACTTCATTCAATTCATCTGATTCAGGAAAAACTACGGGTAGTTTTTTCACACCCCACATAATACCCCTTTTCGTGGTACTTGCAGTATCAGAGATGTGCAAAACCTCCTTCATTGCCGTGATCATGTAACGTGTGGCCCTACTGGAAAATACGTTTGTTTCTTCACCGTCGACACTGGAGTCAGTGTCTGTGTCTGGGTCCGTGTCGACCCACTGAGGTAACGGGCGTTTTATAGCCCCTGACGGTGTTTGAGACGCCTGGACAGGCACTAACTGAGCTGCTGGCTGTCTCATGTCGTCAACAGTTTTCTGTAACGTGCCGACACTGTCACGTAATTCCTTAATTACGGCCATCCATTCAGGTGTCGACTCCCTAGGGGGTGACATCACCATTATAGGCAATTGCTCCGCCTCCACATTATTTTCCTCCTCATACATGTCGACACACACGTACCGACACCCAGCACACACACAGGGAATGCTCTGATAGAGGACAGGACCCCACTTAGCCCTTTGGGGAGACAGAGGGAGAGTTTGCCAGCACACACCAGAGCACTATATATGTATAGGGACAACCTTACAATAAGTGTCTATCCCTTATAGCTGCTTATATCTGTTATTTTGCCAAATAAGTGCCCCCCTCTCTTTTTTACCCTGTTTCTGTAGTGCAGGATGCAGGGGAGATTCTGGGAGCCTTCCTACCAGCGGAGCTGTGTGGGAAAAATGGCGCTGTGTGCTGAGGAGATAGGCCCCGCCCCCTTCTCGGCGGGCTCTTCTCCCGCTTTTTTCTGGAAAACTGGCAGGGGTTAAATACATCCATATAGCCCAGGAGCTATATGTGATGTATTTTTTTGCCAAATAAGGTAAATTCATTGCTTCCCAGGGCTCCCCCCCCCCCCAGCGCCCTGCACCCTCAGTGACCGAAGTGTGAAGTGTGCTGAGAGCAATGGCGCACAGCTGCAGTGCTGTGCGCTACCTTATGAAGACAGGAAAGTCTTCTGCCGCCGATTTATGGACCTCTTCTTGCTTCAGCATCTGTAAGGGGGCCGGCGGCACGGCTCCGGGACCCATCCATGGCTGGGCCTGTGATCGTCCCTCTGGAGCTAATGTCCAGTAGCCAAGAAGCCCAATCCACTCTGCACGCAGGTGAGTTCGCTTCTTCTCCCCTTAGTCCCACGCTGCAGTGAGCCTGTTGCCAGCAGGACTCACTGAAAATAAAAAAAACCTAAGTATACTTTTACTTCTAAGCAGCTCAGGAGAGCCACCTAGATTGCACCCTTCTCGGCCGGGCACAAAGATCTAACTGAGGCTTGGAGGAGGGTCATAGGGGGAGGAGCCAGTGCACACCACCTAGGTCCAAAAGCTTTTACTTTTTGTGCCCTGTCTCCTGCGGAGCCGCTATTCCCCATGGTCCTGACGGAGTCCCCAGCATCCACTTAGGACGTTAGAGAAATGGGAATACTCTTTTGGTTTCTTTTCAAGATTTTCTTTGTAGTGGAAAAAATATTCTATTAAAGACTAGGGGGTATATTTACTGAATAGTGGGTCTTTAACGCCTCTGATTAGCGGTACCTTTGATCGCTGGATTTAAAAAGACAAGGTAATAACTGCTAAGCCCACATAATTGGCATTCCTTGGTCAAAGGTGCTTTGAAAACCTGCTGTTTAGTAAATATACCCCCAGGAGCTTCTGGCAGCAAAACGTTCCTTGTTACTGTATGTGTAGAATCATCTATTGAAAGGATTTCTGCCGCACAGTTATCATTTACACTGATCACAGAGATCTACTACACTGCCAAGCATCACATAGGAAGTCTTATGTTAGGCATGCTGACTACTTCTCTTTCCACAGTTTGATTAATCCACACTTATCACCCAGCATCTCTTTTTTGATGCTTCTTTGATGCCAATAGCTCTTATGTTTTCTATTGCGGCCAAGGTTAGGAAATATTTATTAATTATTCTTTTATGAAAAGGTTTGATCATTGACCCCAAAGACCTGAAGCTTTCTAGAATTTTGGAGATGAGATATGGTTTTCTACAAAGAATGTTTCCAATTATAATAGCGAGTGCTTTCGCTATTAGTACCACATACTAAATGCCTGTGGGCGTCACCAGGCCAGCTGCAAACTGTCAGTGCTAAGATAATTTCCTGTATTCATTCAGCCACATATTCTGGCATGGACTAGCAATAGTGATAGAGATGGACAGCTCCTAGGAAATGAAATCTCTCAGTGATCACTATTTGCTTGGGAGCTAAGTGACTCTGTAAAATGTCCATAATGTCCTTAAAGGTTTTATCGGCAAGTTTCAATAGAGCCAGTAGACTACACATTAAACTTAGGACTCGAGGCACTCAATAACACGTCACCTTCCTGTCTCCTGAACATTGTTGGCCAAGCAATATAGTTGCATATATAATAAAAAAAAAAAAAAAATATATATATATATATAAAATAAATAAATAATAAAGTGACATATATCTATGCACGACTGCAATGTTAACTCTATTCCCTGTTAAACTGGAGGTAGGAGCACAGGGGTTAAACTAAAAAAAACAAACACACAGGCAGCCCACTCCTCCCCATCCAAAACCTTGCCACAGCCCACCGACCTCCTGCGCTGTCATCAGTGACTGAGGGCAGACTGGCTGGAATTTTAGAATAGCCAAGTGTTGCGTGCAGCTGTTACAGGCAGGAAAGAGGCAGAGCTAACACCCAACAAAGGCAGAGAGGAAGGCTTCTCCCCCACTGCTCATACCGCTGCTGGGGCACAACCTGCCGCAGCGCCGTCCCTTCCTCCGAGGTCTGCCGCCGCACAATGACGTCATTGAAGTTTGGCGGGTGGGGGCGAGACCTCTATTGTTCGGCCGGCGGCCTCAGCGCACACGGCACACAGCGGCACCGTACTGTACGGTACAGTCTGTACATGACTTGGTGATGCGCGGGAGGGGGCGGAGCTGGTCCCCATATTGCGGGATACAGGAAAAGCCTACTGGATGGTTGCTACCAAATCCTAGAGAATCCAGGAAATCCGGGAGAAGTGGTTGTGTAGAATTGCGAGTCGAGATGAGCATACACAGACATCTGTCTGATTTCTGGTGGATCACTGAAACTAGGTGTACTTATGGCTTTTGAAAATGCACACTGATATTTTTGCATGGATTAGGGCAATGTGGTTACAGAAGTGCGTACCCCTCCTCATACGGCAAAGTTAGCATTTATTTCTGAGCACACAATGTGGGTGCATATGAATGCGTGTCTGGTCCAGTTCCCGTAATCTACACAATTTAAGTATTTTTCTAGATCCATTTACACATTGATAACATATTGACTGCTCATTTCCTTTTAGTTCAAGGGAAAACTCCCTCCACCTAGTGACCCGGTGTGTAAAGGTGTTGATTGGATATGTGCTGTCTGGCGCCAGCTGAACTCCTGCTTGTCTCGCCTAGGCACACCAGAGGCACTTATTGGACCACAGCCATTTATGTCTTGTCCATTAGTGCCTGGAAATGCTCTAGTAATGGTGAAGTAAGTACTTTTATCTTCCTTTGGTATACTACTAATACATAGTAATAGTATGGTCAGAAATACAGTAGAGAAGAAAAGAACTAAATGAAATACCAAGGACATCATCGTTTGCTTGACAGTATTGCCAGCTTTCTAGCATATGATTGGTAAAAGCACATTTAGTATTTTAGGCTCTTAAAGCTTGGCAACTGTATGGTGGTTATTCTGGCCCTGGGTATAAGTGATTTATGTCATTAACCATGTATGATTAAAAATATATATTTCTCTAACGTCCTAGTGGATGCTGGGAACTCCGTAAGGACCATGGGGAATAGCGGGCTCCGAAGGAGGCTGGGCACTCTAGAAAGATTTAGGACTACCTGGTGTGCACTGGCTCCTCCCACTATGACCCTCCTCCAAGCCTCAGTTAGATTTCGTGCCCGGCCGAGGTTGGATGCACACTAGGGGCTCTCCTGAGCCCTTAGAAAGAAAGTATAGTTTTAGTTTTTTTATTTTCAGTGAGACCTGCTGGCAACAGGCTCACTGCAGCGAGGGACTAGGGGGAGAAGAAGCGAACTCGCCTGCTTGCAGCCGGATTGGGCTTCTTAGGCTACTGGACACCATTAGCTCCAGAGGGATCGACCGCAGGCCCAGTCCTTGGTGTTTGGTCCCGGAGCCGCGCCGCCGTCCCCCTTACAGAGCCAGAAGCAAGAAGAGGTCCGGAAAAACGGCGGCAGAAGACATCAGTCTTCACCAAGGTAGCGCACAGCACTGCAGCTGTGCGCCATTGCTCCTCATGCACACTTCACACTCCGGTCACTGAGGGTGCAGGGCGCTTGGGGGGGGGGCGCCCTGAGCTGCAATAAAAACACCTTGGCTGGCAAAAATACCACAATATATAGCCCTAGAGGCTATATATGTGGTAAATTCCCCTGCCAGAATCCAGAAAAAAGCGGGAGAATAGGCCGCGGAAAAGGGGCGGAGCTATCTCCCTCAGACACACTGGCGCCATTTCTCCTTCACAGATCCGCTGGAAGGAAGCTCCCTGGCTCTCCCCTGCAGTCTACACTTCAGAACAGGGTAAAAACAGAGAGGGGGGGCACTAAATTTGGGCGCAATACATATATAATATAAAAAGCAGCTATAGGGGACATAACTCAGTTAGTCCCTGCATTATATAGCGCTCTGGTGTGTGCTGGCATACTCTCACTCTGTCCCCCCAAAGGGCTTTTGTGGGTCCTGTCCTCATTCGGAGCATTCCTTGTGTGTGTGAGGTGTGTCGGTACGGCTGTGTCGACATGTTTGATGAGGATAATGATGTGGAGGCGGAGCAGATGCCTTTAGAAGGGATGTCACCCCCTGCGGGGCAGACACCTGAGTGGATGGGCTTATGGAAAGTAATGAGTGCACGTATAGACTCCTTATATAAGAAAATCGACGACATGCCAAATGTGGGACAGCCGACTTCTCAGCTCGTGCCTGCCCAGGCGTCGCATGGGTCGTCAGGGGCTCTAAAACGCCCGCTACCTCAAGCAGACCCAGATGTCGACACTGATACTGACACCAGTGTCGACGACGATGAGTCAAACCTGATGCCCACTAAGGCCATTCACTGTATGATTGAGGCAATGAAAGAGGTGTTAAACATTTCTGATATAACTACTTGTACCACTAAAAAGGGTATTATGTTTGGAGAGAAAAAACTACCCGTAGTTTTTCCCCCATCAGATGAATTAAATGAAGTGTGTGAAGAAGCGTGGGCTTTCCCTGATAAAAAATTGGTAATTCCTAAGAAGGTACTAATGGCGTTCCCTTTCCCGCCAGAGGATAGGTCACGTTGGGAAACACCCCCTAGAGTGGATAAAGCGCTCACACGTTTGTCTAAAAAGGTGGCACTACCGTCTCCGGATACGGCCGCCCTCAAGGAACCTGCTGATAGAAAGCAGGAGGCGATCCTGAAGTCTGTATATACACACACAGGCATTATACTTAGGCCAGCTATTGCGTCAGCTTGGATGTGCAGTGCTGCCGCTGCTTGGTCAGATAAACTGTCAGAAAATATTGACACATTAGACAGAGACACGATCCTGTTAACCATAGACCATATAAAAGACTCAGTCTTATATATGAGAGATGCACAGAGGGAAATCTGCCGACTGGCATCTAAAGTAAGTGCATTGTCCATTTCTGCTAGGAGAGGCTTATGGACTCGCCAGTGGACAGGAGATGCAGATTCTAAAAAGCACATGGAAGTGTTGCCATATAAGGGTGAGGAATTATTTGGGGATAGTCTCTCGGACCTAGTTTCCACAGCAACGTCTGGGAAGTCAGCATTTTTACCCCATGTCCCCTCACAGCCTAAGAAGGCGCCGTTTTATCAGGTTCAGTCCTTTCGGACCCAGAAAAACAGGCGTGGAAAAGGCGGGTCTTTTCTGTCCAGAGGCAGAGGTAGGGGAAAAAGGCTGCAACAAACAGCAGGTTCCCAGGAGCAAAAGTCCTCCCCCGCTTCTTCTTTCAAGTCCGCCGCATGACGGTGGGGCTCCACAGGCGGAGCCAGGTACGGTGGGGGGTCGCCTCAAAAATTTCAGCGATCAGTGGGTTCGCTCACAGGTGGATCCCTGGATCCTGCAAATAGTATCTCAGGGGTACAAGCTGGAATTCGAGGCGTCCCCACCCCACCGGTTCCTAAAATCTGCCTTGCCAATTGCTCCCTCAGACAGGGAGGCGGTGCTAACGGCAATTCACAAGCTGTATTCTCAGCAGGTGATAATCAAGGTACCCCTACTTCAACAAGGCCGGGGTTATTATTCCACACTATTTGTGGTACCGAAACCGGACGGTTCGGTGAGACCCATTCTAAATTTGAAATCCTTGAACACATACATAAAGAAATTCAAGTTCAAGATGGAATCGCTCAGGGCGGTTATTGCAAGCCTGGACGAGGGGGATTACATGGTATCCCTGGACATCAAGGATGCTTACTTGCATGTCCCCATTTACCATCCTCACCAGGAGTACCTCAGATTTGTGGTACAGGATTGCCACTACCAATTCCAGACGCTGCCGTTTGGACTGTCCACGGCACCGAGGGTATTTACCAAGGTTATGGCGGAAATGATGATACTCCTTCGAAGAAAGGGAGTTTTAATTATCCCGTACTTGGACGATCTCCTAATAAAAGCGAGGTCCAAGGAACAGTTGTTGGTGGGAGTAGCACTATCCCAGGAAGTGCTGCACCAGCACGGCTGGATTCTGAATATCCCAAAGTCACAGCTGGTTCCGACGACACGGCTACTGTTCCTGGGTATGATTCTGGATACAGTCCAGAGAAAAGTGTTTCTCCCGGAGGAGAAAGCCAGGGAGTTGTCATCTCTAGTCAGAGACCTCCTGAAACCAAAACAGGTATCAGTGCATCACTGCACGCGGGTCCTGGGAAAGATGGTGGCTTCTTACGAAGCAATTCCCTTCGGCAGGTTCCATGCCAGAATCTTTCAGTGGGACCTGTTGGACCAGTGGTCCGGATCGCATCTTCAGATGCATCGCTTAATAACCCTGTCTCCAAGAACCAGGGTGTCTCTACTGTGGTGGCTGCAGAGTGCTCATCTTCTAGAGGGCCGCAGGTTCGGCATACAGGACTGGGTCCTGGTGACCACGGATGCCAGCCTTCGAGGCTGGGGGGCAGTCACACAGGGAAGAAACTTCCAAGGACTATGGTCGAGTCAGGAGACTTCCCTTCACATAAATATTCTGGAACTAAGGGCCATCTACAATGCCCTAAGTCACAACAAAAAGTTAAAAAAATATTGCGCCAGGTCAAGGGACCCTCAGGCGATAGCTGTGGACGCTCTAGTAACACCGTGGGTGTACCAGTCGGTTTATGTGTTCCCTCTTCTGCCTCTCATTCCAAAGGTATTGAGAATAATAAGAAAGCGAGGAGTAAACACAATTCTCGTGGTTCCGGATTGGCCAAGACGAGCGTGGTACCCGGAACTTCAGGAGATGCTCTCAGAGGACCCGTGGCCTCTACCGCTCAGACAGGACCTGATACAGCAGGGGCCCTGTCTGTTCCAAGACTTACCGCGGCTGCGTTTGACGGCATGGCGGTTGAACACCGGATCCTAAAGGAAAAGGGTATTCCGGAAGAAGTCATTCCTACGCTTATTAAGGCCAGGAAAGATGTTACGGCAACGCATTATCACTGCATATGGCGAAAATATGTTGCATGGTGCGAGGCCAATAAGGCCCCAACAGAGGAATTTCAACTAGGTCGATTTCTGCATTTCCTGCAAGCAGGAGTGGATATGGGCCTAAAACTAGGCTCCATTAAAGTACAGATCTCGGCTCTGTCGATTTTCTTTCAAAAAGAACTAGCTTCAGTACCTGAAGTTCAGACTTTTGTAAAAGGAGTGCTGCATATCCAGCCCCCGTTTGTGCCTCCAGTGGCACCTTGGGATCTCAACATGATGTTGAGTTTCTTAAAATCACATTGGTTTGAGCCACTAAAAACCGTGGATCTGAAATATCTCACGTGGAAAGTGGTCATGTTATTAGCCTTGGCTTCAGCCAGGCGAGTGTCAGAATTGGCGGCTTTATCATGTAAAAGCCCTTATCTGATTTTCCATATGGATAGGGCAGAGTTGAGGACTCGTCCCCAATTTCTCCCTAAGGTGGTGTCAGCGTTTCACCTGAACCAGCCTATTGTGGTGCCGGCGGCTACTAGTGAATTGGAGGACTCCGAGTTGCTAGACGTTGTCAGGGCCCTGAAAATATATGTTTCCAGGACGGCTGGAGTCAGAAAATCTGACTCGCTGTTTATCCTGTATGCACCCAACAAGCTGGGTGCTCCTGCTTCTAAGCAGTCTATTGCTCGCTGGATTTGTAGTACAATTCAGCTTGCACATTCTGTGGCAGGCATGCCACAGCCAAAATCTGTAAAGGCCCATTCCACAAGGAAGGTGGGCTCATCTTGGGCGGCTGCCCGAGGGGTCTCGGCTTTACAACTTTGCCGAGCAGCTACTTGGTCAGGGGCAAATACGTTTGCAAAATTCTACAAATTTGATACCCTGGCTGAGGAGGACCTGGAGTTCTCTCATTCGGTGCTACAGAGTCATCCGCACTCTCCCGCCCGTTTGGGAGCTTTGGTATAATCCCCATGGTCCTTACGGAGTTCCCAGCATCCACTAGGACGTTAGAGAAAATAAGAATTTACTCACCGGTAATTCTATTTCTCGTAGTCCGTAGTGGATGCTGGGCGCCCATCCCAAGTGCGGATTGTCTGCAATACTTGTAAATAGTTATTGTTAACAAAAGGGTTATTGTTGAGCCATCTGTTGAGAGGCTCAGTTGTTTTCATACTGTCAAACTGGATATTGTATCACGAGTTGTACGGTGTGATTGGTGTGGCTGGTAAGAGTCTTACCCGGGATTCTAAATCCTTCCTTATTATGTCTGCTCGTCCGGGCACGGTGTCCTAACTGAGGCTTGGAGGAGGGTCATAGTGGGAGGAGCCAGTGCACACCAGGTAGTCCTAAGTCTTTCTAGAGTGCCCAGCCTCCTTCGGAGCCCGCTATTCCCCATGGTCCTTACGGAGTTCCCAGCATCCACTATGGACTACGAGAAATAGAATTACCGGTGAGTAAATTCTTATTTTATGTATTTTAAAGGTGGATGTCAAAATTGTGGAATGCTGTAATTGTTCCAAAAGTCAAAGAAGCAATCCTTTCCATTGCCACAATAAAAAGGCCCTCTCTTCTTGGGCATGTTACAGCCACAAAAACTCCAAGTCATGGACACCAGGCGATTGTTAGAGCTGCTCTCAGTATCCTGCTGAATAAAGCTATTCTACATGGCTGTCATATTCCCAAGAGTGGTAAGTGCTGTCTGTAAAACCGATATACTGCACACAGAAAAGACACAGTAAGAATTTTGTGTCAAACACATTTTACATCTTACAGTGAAATCTGGAGGTGATCTACAAAGGTGTTTCTGTGCTCCTCTGCAAAAGTGCAACTTGGTGTATGATTCATCTCATTAGAAGCATGGGATAAGGCTCATCTCTGCCACCTCTTAGTTGGTGAAAGATCATTTTACCTAAACAGTACTCAGCCATGAATACCCCCAGTCCAACCAGCTCCTTCCATTGAACGGTGCAAACTTTTGTGCACCCACAGAAGTCGCTATGTATATTGGGTTATGAATTCGTTCTTACCACTAAAATTAGTTACAGTTGAACAAAGTAAATGTGTTTATATTTATAAATCTCTCTTCCTGACATAATCACGTAAAACATTCAGCCATTTACTAATGCACTTCATTAATAAACTTTAAATAAAGACACTGTTGGTCATCAATATATGAAAGATGGTGTATTACTGAGCGAGGATGAAAGATATAAACTATCTGGCATGCTTATGCTTCACTAAATATATATATTATGGGGCGAGGCCACAGAGGACCAGAATTAGAACCGGTGCTGGCGTGCTCTCCGGCTTTTATATCCAATGTAATCATCCTGAGCAGGATTTAACAATAGGTGGTGGCATATTCCAGTGGGGGAAGTGGCGCTGCATGTGGGGGTGCTGATCGGGTTCAGTTGTTAGATGCTGATGCCCTGGTGTAGCGGTTTTGTTTCTGAGGCCTGGTAACCTGCCCACAGAGTCTCGTTGTTTGTGCATTGTCCTGGCCTCGTCCAATGCCTGGAAAGAGCTTGCTGCTTGGTCTCTAGTACTCCCCTGATATACCACTGGGCCCCCTGTTATATCCTCATCTGATTGGACACACCACGTACAGCTGGGAGTGTTCACTATGGGCAAGATGAATCATGCGATGGCTGCCATAAAGCTTTAGCGATATGCTTGCTCCTCTATGCCACAGTCCCCGTGGATGGTTTCTTCCAGGGCTCCTCTGCCCTGCCATCACAAACTGGTAGTGGTTGAAACTGCTAGCAAACAAGTGTTTTTTCATCAAATTAAAGTCTTTCCAGCATTTTGGGTGACAGAAAAATGTATAATAACATATTTCAGTGTTTTTATACAAGTTTATAAAATGTTGGAATAAACAATTTTACCTAACATCTGCAACTTCTAAAACCCCTCTACCGTCAATACCATATCTCCACGTACATTTAACCCATTATTTTACTCATTATTGAGCTTTTTAGAGAAATTCTCCTGGAAGCTGACTTGTCTTTATTGACCAAATTATGCTGTTTTAACCCCTCATGTAATTCATGCTTGTACGCAAATGCAATTGCGATTTTCTAGGCTATGGAGCTGCTAATGTTAGCAAGTGAAGCTGCCGTCCCCGAATGAAAAGAGATACCCAACGGAGCTTTCTCAAACTCATTCGCAATTGTGTACACATTCGCGACCTATGTACAAAAATGAGGAACATTGGACCCAAGGGGTTGACTTTAGCTATGCAGACTAGACACAGCAGTAGTGACTCAGAGGCTATGTTTTTACACATACGAGCTTGCAGCTGACTGCAGATACATGCCCCGAAAACGACCATGACACGCCTGCGTTTTCCCATCACTCCTCATAATTTCCTGGTCACTTCCTGTCCATCGCTTTTCCATGAAATCCTCATTGTGAGCTGGATGACAGCGGCATCTTTGTACATATACACATCGATTGCGGCACATCTGCAGTCTACCAATAGTCGCTCCATTGCGTGATAATCGCCCTTTGCATACAAACATGAATTTTGCCCTGTGTCCTGACATGTTTACCTTTAAAATAATTTTTTACCTGCTCAGGGGGATGCATACAAAATTTTGACAAGAAAATTACTGCAAGTTTTGAGTTGGATTACAAATGTAATTTGCAGTGCAAGTTCGCCATGAGAACAGCTCGCAGAACACAACTCGTACCTAATTGGAATGACCCCTATGAGTCATTTTGGATATCCAGTTATGTCCATATATACAGTATTTGAACACTAACACGATCTTCATTATTTCTGCTTTTTACACCACCTCAATGGATTTGAAATAAAAAAAATTATATGCAATTGAAGTGCAGACTTTCAGCTTTAATTCAAGAGGTTGAACACAAATATCCTATGAAACGTTTCGGAATTGCAAACATTTTTATACACAATCCCATATTTTCATTGGCTCCAATGTAATTAGACAAATGAATATGATCATAAATAAACTGTTCACTTTTAACACCTTATTGAGAATCCTTTGTAGGCAATGACTGCTTGAAGTCTGGAACCCATAGACATCTCCAAATGCCTTTGTTACTGTATGCTTTAAAAGGGGGGAGAGAAAGAAAACTCTTTTTTGGGGGGCACTCTTTGAAAGTTTTTATAATTAAAATGTGACTTTTATTATAATTTATTACTGTATGCTTTGCCAGGCCTTTACTGCAGCTGTCTTCGGTTGTTGGTTGTTCATCGGTACTTCTGCCTTTTTAGTTGTCTTTTCCGCAATTGAAATGCCCTTGATTGGGTTGAGATCATGTGACTGACTCGGCCATTGCAGAGTATTCCACTTCTTTGCCTAAAAAAAGAAATTAAAAAAATCTGGATTATTTTCGCGTTATGTTTTTGGTAATTGTTCAGCTGTATATTGAAGTACCATCCAATTAACTTTGCAGAATTCGACTGACTAAGCAGACAGTATGTCCCTATACACTTTAGAATTCATCCGGCTGTTTCTGTCTTTTGTCACATCATCAGTAAACATTAGTGACCCAGTGCCATTGGAAGCCATGTGTGCCCATGCCATCACACTGCCTCCACAGATGATGTGTTATGCTTCAGATCATTAGTCTCATCTATCCAAAGAATGCTGTTACAGAACTGGGCTGGGTTTTTTAGATTTTTTTTGTTGGGCAAAATGTAACATATCCTTTCTATTGTTGAGACTTATGACTGTACCTTGTGGTGAACCCTATGTATATGCTCTTGTGAAGTCTTCTCTTTCTGGTAGACTTGGATAATGATATGCCTACCACCTGGAGAGTGGTCTTTACTTGGCTGGATGTTGTGAAGGGTGTTTTCTGTACCATTGAAAGCTTCCTGTAGTCTTCCGTGGATGTCCAGGCCTTTATGCTCACCAGTGAATGTAAGGTTCCCGCTATCTCTCTTATGAATTTGGTGTTTTTTGGCAGCCTAAGGATGGTCTGTTTCACTTGCGTTGAGAGCTTCTTTGACCGTATTTTGTGGGTTCACAGTAACAGCTTCCAAATGCAAATGCCACACTCTAGATCTTGTTTACATTCTTTACTTGATAAAGAAATAACAAAGGAATAGCCCAGACCTGTCCATGAAACAGCTTTGGAATCCAACTGTCCAATTACTTTTGGTTCCTTTGAAATATAGGAAGCTACATGTTAAATGCCTGTACTCTTTAAACTGTTCAAATTGCATGTGAATACCCTCAAATGAAAGCTGATAGTCTGCACTTTAACACCATATTCATTATATAACTGTAACTTCAATATATTTTGGTAAACGGCTAAAAGAAAAAATTGGCAGTGTACAAATATATATGGACCTAACTATAAATAATTCAACACTGTGATAGCTCAAATCTTACTCATATCACCAATATTGGAGTAGACATTGTTTGAGAAAAGCAGTTTCCAATAATATAAATAAATGACTTGTTTCGTTGGTCACAGCCGCTTTCATCAGATAGGAAACTTCTAAATGTTGATTCAGGAAACATATGGATGACCTGGAATGATCTCAGTAGAACTTCACATACAATCAGTGTTGTAGTGCTGTGTGGTGTCACAAGGTCCGTCCGTAGCGGCTTTGTTAATGTCAGTTTTACTATGACCATTCCAGGTCATCTGCTGATTATCTCATCCTTGTTATATGCAGAAGGTATATCTTGTTTATACCAAATGATTTAACATTATTACTTATGTCATTTCAGATATAGAGCAATATATAGCTGATTTTAAAGGAGGAAACTTTTCCTTATCTATGAGTCCTACATATAAGTCTGGAGGGAAAAAAAAGGGGGAGAATGGAGCCTGGAGAAAAGTCAGTACAAGTCCACGTAAAAAGTCCAATCTTAACTCATCCTGGAACACAGCAGAAGAGAGAGAGAAAGGTCATATGTCCAGTAATGTTATACTAGATGGATTTACTATGTGACCATAAGACTGACTTTTCTGCATATTACTTAGGACCTTTGCCTAGTTATATTAGTTAAATTCCTAGTTAAATTCCATGACACACAAAGTTCCAAAAATAGATAGAATGCAGCTTATGGACAAAACACACCAGTTATAACTGCCCTGTGTAATATAGGCTTAATCTGCCCATAGTGTGTGACCCTGGCTCACATAACTAGCACTACATCAGTACTGTGAGGCAGAGCCTTTCCTGTTATACTAACATTTGCACCAGAGTTTTGACTGTATAAAGTATATGAAAAATAGAAAGAATATGTTAGAAATATCTTCTTTGTATAATTCTAATCATTTGTATAGTCAAAACACTAAAATAAAAAGTCTATGACAGGTGATGCAGTGCCTCACCTGCCTACCTGTTCCGCACTTCTCTAATCAAAACTCACCAAATTTCCAGAAGTATATACAGCTGCACCAGTGTATAATGCCCACATGTACACTTGGCTCATATATTATGTGTAAATCTGGCTCTGGTACTAGCCAGTACCTCCTCAGCCATTTACCTCACCTCACCTCCCATTTTTTGCTTGTACTGTATTATAAGTGCTCCTTGTAGGGATTTGGTATAAAATCCCGACCTTGAGCACAGCATGTCCCCTCACGGGCTCGCTTCAGTTGCCACATTGATCTATTCCCTCTTGGGTGGTGGTGTGGACCTCCACCCAAGTGGGGATTCCGGGCGGCATTTCAATGGGTGTCGGGATTCCGGCATCAGTATTTCAACCACTGGGATCCCGACAGTCGGGTAATTAACTGCGTTGCCCTTCTAGAAGACCTATATTAGGCATATGTCTTTCTGTCTGCTGTCTAAATCATAGGTGATATTTCCAGTGTGATCTTTCTTTTAACTTTATTTTCTTATTATCTTAAATAACCTATTGTAATCTTAGTTCTAATATTGAAAAATTAAACTTCATGCTGATCCAATCTAGTTATTATTCCCTTTCCAGTGGCTGTAATTATTTCTATATTCTGAACTGTCAGCCTATCTGCAGTGCAGCTGTATACAAGTTACAGTGCAAGCCAAGCATGCTGCTCCTGTTATTGTAGTTGTCGTTTTACTATATATTGTAGATTTACGATAATCGATTTCATTTTCAATGCAGGTGGAATGTCAAAGAATGAACTAAAGAATGGAAGCAACTCCTCATCGATCACAAAAAAGTATGCTCATTTTAGGTCTTGCAATAAATATAAAGTAATGCTTTGTTAATGTAACAGTACTTGTGAAGTCATACACACATGAATATTAAAGTGCGTGCTGTTCATAACCAAGTAGCATAAAGCCCTCCTGGATCTCTGTCAAATAAAATGGCTCATGCTGCAGTGAGTATAGTGCAAGGCATGCAGTAACTAGAAATTATTCTTTGTGGGGAAAGAAGGAAAACTGACGCCACCTAGCCCTCAGCTCTAAGCTAAAAACTTCAATTATACATCTCCTTGCTCCCTGGGTGGTTGCCCCCCTTCTACTGCCATACTTACGTGCCTGGTAAGTGCAGTCCTAAACCACTTAACCAAAATGTTACTATCCTTTTGCCGGGGATCGGTATGATTTACCTACAATCAAAATCCCGATGTTCAAAATACTGACAACAAATGACCGATGGTCAAAATACCGACAAGGTCAAAATACCGGCATTTAAAATGTTGACACGGTCAAAATGCCAACATTCAAAATGTTGACAGGTCAGAAAGTAGACACAAGTTGTTAACATTCTTTGGATGTGTATGTCGACATAGGTCGACATGGACACCGTATAAGTGTACTGCGTCCCCTCGCATGGCTCGCTGCGCTCGCCATGCTTCGGGTATGGTGCCACGCTGCACTCAGAACACTATTATATTCCCCCTCCAGGTCCACTGGGATGGTAAAGTATGAACAAGTCGGTTTCAATGAAAAAATCATGAAAAACTCATGTCGATTCTTCGACCTGACGACATTTTAATTGTCGGTATTTTGACCGTGTCAACATTTTTAATGTCTGTGTTTTGACCATGTCGGTATTTTGACCTTGTCAGTACTTTAACCATTGGTCAATGGTTGTCGGTATTTTGACCGTCGGGATTTTGATTGTAGGTAAATTGACTGCATCCCCTTTGCCGCCTTCTTCCCTACGTTCATGTCCTGTAGCAACTAGGGACTACTAATATGTGCACTTCATGTGCCCACAGCTTCCATGTTTGTTTACATGGAAACACTCCCTAATCCTGTACAGTCAGCAATGCAAATTTATTGTATTCTATTCAAACATTCTTGCAATAGCTTACATGTCAATAGCAAGACCATCTGTGGCTCTGCCAGATACAGGAGTTGCAGCATATATGACAACTGGGTTAAGGTATCTGCAGTAATCTGGACTGGTAACTGTACGTGCTATGGGATGTAGTTAATATCCCAGTGGTCGGGATCCCGGCACTCAGAATACCCACCCGAGATCCTGACCGCCGAGAATGCAGACAGCTGCGCCAGGGCTATTCCCACTCGTGGGTGTCCACTACACCCATAGGGTGGGGATAGAACCTGTGGTGAGCCAATGAGCCCACAGCGTGGCGAGCGCAGCAAGCATGCAAGGGGCTTTCTAGGGTGGCGAGCGCAGCAAGCACGCAAGGGGCTTTCTAGGGTGGCGAGCGCAGCAAGCACGCAAGAGGCTTTCTAGCACTCGCCCCACTGCCGGTAGGGTGGTCAATCCTGGGCCATTTTTTCAAATCCAGGAATTGGGATTGAAAAATGTTCAATCCCGGGATTCCCTGGTTTGGCGGCATTCCGGCGGCCGGGATCCCAGCGTTGGTATTCTGGCCACCAGGATTCCATACCCAACCCCGTGCTATAACATTAACATTGTGTTACATACTGCTACTAATGGTGTATTTCCTTCTTAAATATATTTGCTATGCTAACGAAAGCATTTGTGTAATATTTGTGATCCCTTTGATTATACCAGATCTTTGGTTGGTGATCACCCAAGATCTCTCCATGTGGAACAAAGGCTGTCAGTTGGCTCAGATGATGAGGTGGATCTTGTGAAAGAATTGCGAGCAATGTGTTCCAGCAAGTCCGAACCAGACATTACCAAGGTAAGGAAAGTCCAGTAGGCCTGTTTTTTAGAATGGAATTCTGCAGCAGTTTTCTAAATTATATATCATATATTATACGTGATATAGTGCCTTCATCCACCAGCACTATTCAGTTGTGAAGAGAAAAGGTTTATTTCTTCTTCAGGATTCATAGGAACTTAAGGGTTGTAGGTGGTGGATGAGAGTCCGGGCACCAATCAGTTAAAGCTTTCAGCGTATCCCAGAATGCTGCGCTCCTCTCCCCTATAACTCTGCCTCCATGCTCAGGCATTTAGTTTTTAGTTGGTGTCTGCAGGAAGCCAATGCACCGTGATAAGAGGCTGCTGAAGCAGCCCCAAAAGCATTTTTATTTTTATTTTCACTGGGCTCTCAGCACTGTAAGTCTGTCAGACTTCAGTGCTTCAGCTCCATCATCCCCCCTGCCGGCGTGGAAACTCACGCTTGGCCAGAGCCTAAGACCGGGAACTTGCGGCAGGGGACCACACACTGAGCGACTAGCACCGCTTGCTGCTGGGACCCCGGGACTGCATGGCCGGCAATGGTGGGCAGGTAAGAGGGTCCCCTCACTGGGACCTGCATCTAAATCGTGGTCCACCGCGTGTCCAGGGAGACGGACCGCGGCACTGTTGTGGACACTGTCTCTGGGCAGGAACTCCAATAGACCACCAGGGCTTAAGGGGCACAGGTCCAGATGCTAAAAAACGCCTATTTACAAGTATGTACCTGGGGTGGAAGACAAGCATAGGGGAGGCGGCGCTTGACCTGTAGCCCCTCCCTCAGCTCTGGGCGTCCGTCTACAGTAGATTTCCCACCCATGAGCTGTCTGATCCTCCCTCCTTCCCTCAGAGAGCTGGGCAGACATCTTACAGCAAGGCAGCAAGCAGGTCTCCGGGAACGCTGAGCTCAAGATCCCTGTAAAAACATCTGCCGCAAGCCAGGTTTCTACAATCACTTACATCCTAGCTGCTTACAAAACCAGCCAAGTAGTTGATTCAAGTGCTCATTGCAGTAATATTGTATATTTATCTGCATTGTATGTGACTGTGTGCTAGTCCTGCTGTCTGACTTTTCTTTCAGCTACATCTTATATATCTATCCCTGCTATTTCCATAGCCTGTGCGCAGGTGCTGTCAGGGTCATTGCTCACAGCACATAATTGGCTGTATTTAGTCACATACCACACTCGCACTATTGTGTTTGCTAACATGTCTAACAAAAAGGGATGCAAACAAGCAGAATCCCCTGTGTTACTTTCATGTAGAGTCTGCAGGGTTCTCTACAGAGGATGTTCTACAAGAGGGTGGGTGGCCGACTTCTGCACTTTCGCAGGTTTGGACCACTACCACTTCAGGCTTTTAGGTGCAGGAAGTAGGCTTTCACGGGTACGCCATCTCATTCAAGGGACGCCCCCTCAACAGTATTTTACCGCTTCTACACTCTGGGGTGAGAGTACCAGTTCCTCAGTCTCAACCGAGAAGAGGCTACTATTTGACCATATTCCTGGTACCAAAGCCCAATGGGTCACACCGGCTGATTCTGAACCTCAAATCTTTAAACAGGTTTGTGAAAGTTTCCAAGTTTCACATGAAAACCCTGCAATCCATAGTTTTGGCCATGGATCCTGGGGACTATATGGTTTCCCTGGATATACAGGATGCTTATTTGCATTTTCCTATTGCACTCTCGCATCAGCGATTCCTGCGGTTTGCTATTTGCAGCCAACATTATTAGTTCCAGGCATTGCCATTTGGCCTAGCTACGGCTACCAGGATATTTACGGAGGTCATGGCTGTCATGGCAGCACACCTTCATTGTCAGAGAATCAGAATTCTCCCGTACCTGAATGACCTGCTGATCCTGGTGAACTCACACAAGGTTCTCATCCGTCATCTCCAACTTGCAGTAGACTTCCTTCACCATCATGGATGGCTGATAAATTGTAAAAGGTCCTCCCTTACACAGTCGCAGCGGGTGTTACACCTGGGAGACTTCTGGACTCTCAAAGTCAACTACTTTTCCTATTACCCGACAAGATCTTGAAATTTAGGAACAAAATTTGCCAGTTCCTTCACTGTCCTTGAGTGTCCGTTCATTTGGCAATGCAAGATCTCGGTCTGATGGTGTCCACGTTCGACATGGTCGCATTCGCAGTTTCACTCACTCACTCTACAGCGGCTGATTCTTGCCAAGTGGAACAGTCAGCATCATCGCATCAAGTCACAAATGATAACTCTGACTCCGGAGGTTCGACTTTCACTGACTTGGTGGCTCCACGACCAGCAGCTGGACAGAGGGGATGACCCTTCTGGATCCCCAACTGGGTGCTGCTCATAATGGATGCCAGGCTTCGCGGCTGGGGAGCTGTAACCGAATAACACTCATTTCAGGGGCGATGGAGCCTGGCAGAGTCTCACTTACCAATCAATGTGTTGTAATTGAAAGCAGTGTACAATGCGTTGACTCTAGGCTGTACTGCTCTTCTGGGCAGACCTGTTCAGGTTCACTCAGACAATGCCACAACAGTGGCATATGTAATTTATCAAGGCAGTACAAGCAGCAAAATGACTATGCAAGAAGTGTCCAAAAATCTCTGGTGGGCCGAACGTCATCTTCTGGCCATATGTGCAGTGTTCATTCCAGGAGTACGCAACTGGGAAGCGGATTTACTAAGCCGTCAGGAAATTCACGCCAGAGAATGGGCTCTTCGCCTTCGAGGTCTTCCAACTCCTAGTGGACAGATGGGGTCTACCAGACATGGATCTCATCCACAAAGTTCTCATATTCCGATCCCGGTCCAGGAATCCTTAGGCAGCATTCGTAGATGCCTTGTCAGTCCAGTGGACCTTTCGTCTACCGTGCATCTTCCCTCCGGTATCCCTTCTACCTCGGGTCCTTTGGAAGTTCAAACAAGAAGGAGGAAACCTCCTGCTGGTAGCCCCAGCGTGGCCCAGACGGCATTGGTTCTCTGATCTCCAGAGCCTCTCAGTAGAGCAACCCCTTCAACTTCCTTAAAGATGGGACCTTCTATCTCAGGGCCCATGTCTCCCTCCAGATCTAGACCATCTGTCTTTGACGGCATGGCTCTTGAATCATCAATACTAAGGACAAAAGGATTTTCAAGCGCTCTAATTCAAACTATGCATAAGGCATGTAAACCTGCCTCAGCACTTTTATAGAGTGTGGCATGCTTACTTTACATGGTGCGCTACAAAGCATTATGATTCAACTGTCTTTAAACTCTCAAGAATATCTGCTTTTCTTCAACAAGGTTTGGATTTAGACTTACGACATGCCTCTCTCAAAGTACACAATTCTGCATTGTCTGTTTGGTTCCAGCGCAGAATTACCTCACTTGCTGATGTACGTACATTTCTTCAGGGTGTCATCCGCATACAAGTTACTTATGTCCCTCCAGTAGCTCCATGGGATCTGTCTGATCTGACACTCTTCAAGAGCCCTTGTTTGAACCTTTGGAGTTAGCCGATCTCGAATGATTGACGACGAAAGTGCTGTTTTTGCTTGCTGTTGCATCGGCCAGGAGGCTCTCTCCTGTCGCATCCCCCCCCCCCCCCCCAATCCTGATTTTTCATCAAGACAGGGCAGTTCTCTGAACTAGGCCTGGCTACCTTCCTTAAGTGGTTTCTAAATTCCACCTTAATCAAGAAATTGTGGTTCCAGCTTTTGCCTCGCCAGACTTCTCAGCAATAGAACATTCTTTGGATGTAGTTTATGCTCTACATGTCTATATAGACCGTACTAGCTCCATCAGATAGTCTGATACTCTTTTCATTCTGTTTGGATTTCAAAAGCATGGTTGGCCTACTATTAAGCAGATGCTGACCAGATGGATTAGATTGGTCATTGCACATGCTTACGTTGAAGCTGACCTTCCTGTACCAGCTTCAATTTCTGCCCACTCTACTTGGTCTGTAGGACCTTCTTGGGCAACGCGCAATGGTGCATCCGCCGAACAATTGTGCAAGACGGCTACATGCTCTTCGGGCCACATGTTTCTTAGGTTTTATGCTTTTGATACATTCGCCTCGCAGGATGCTTCTTTTGAACGCCGGATTCTTTTATTTATTTATTTATTTATTTACAGTTTCTTATATAGCGCAGCATATTCTGTTGCGCTTTAAAATTAGAATCAACAGTGATAAGACCAAGTGAGAAATAACAGACAGACATAGGGGATGAAGGCCCTGCTCGCAAGCTTACAATATATCTAATCTATCTTTTATCCTCTCGGGCGCGTCCCCTCCCTTGAAATACTGCTTTAGGACATCCCCGATGTTCCCTGTGGAAACCCTATGAATCCTGAAGAAGAAAACGAGAGTTATGGTAGATTACCTTTGTTAACTCTCTTTCTTCGAAGTTCTTACGGTCCACAGGATGCCTGTGACGCACCTGGCCTCTCTGGGTTTCTACGGCATTGGCCTCTGATTCCTTTCTCCTGTCTGCGAGAATGTGTTCTTATGTGCTTTACATCTTTCTTCTCTCCTTTCTTCTTCCTGTTTTGAACTGACTAATAAAACTGAATGCCTGCGCATGGAGGCGGGCTCATAGGGGAGAGGAGCCGAGCATTCTGGGATACGCTGAAAGCTTTAACTGTTTGGTTCCCGGACTCTCATCCACCACCTACAACCCCTGATGTTCCCTGTGGACTCTATCAATTCTAACGAAAGAGAGTAAACAAAGACAAGTCTACCATAACTCTCGTTTTCTGTGTCACCCAAATTATATGTGTGGTCAGGATAACATTCTAAGAGGCTTTTACCATATGATAATACCATTAATGTATGTTTTTACTATTTATTTTTAGATTGCAGACCTGGATACCTGCCTGGTGATATTTAAGAGTCCTTCAAATGGCCAGAATTCAGCAACTGTTAACAAACCATGTTGTCAAATGCCACATAAAGTAAGTAGACTAGATTGCAGGCCTGTAATAATGCAATATATATGTGAAGTGTATGCTGGTTCACAAGCATGCCTGGTTATAGCACATTGTTTTGTCTACATAGTAATATTGTGGTGTATGATGCTTACTGACAAATATAAGGGAGCAAAGCTTGCATTT
This sequence comes from Pseudophryne corroboree, assembly GCF_028390025.1. Classification (NCBI taxonomy): domain Eukaryota; kingdom Metazoa; phylum Chordata; class Amphibia; order Anura; family Myobatrachidae; genus Pseudophryne; species Pseudophryne corroboree. The sequence goes on from NC_086449.1 coordinate 472,965,422, forward strand.
TAGAAATGTGACTATTAAAAAGATGTGTACTACAAGAAACATTAGGCCTAATTCAGTGTTGAGTGCAAAAGCAAAATCTTCCTCTAATGGGCAAAACCATGTGTACTGCAGGTGCGACAGATATAACATTTGCAGAGAGAGTTAGATTTTGGTGGGTTATGTTGTTTCTGTGCAGGGTTAATACTGGATGCTTTATTTTTACACTGCAATTTATAATTCAGTTTTAACACACTGCACCCAAATCTAACTCTTTCTGCACATGTTATATCTGTCCCACCTGTACTTCACATGTTATTGCCAATTAGAGGAAGATTTTGCTTTGCGCTCAACCTTGAATTAGGCCCATTGTGTGGTGCTCAGAATTGTCTGGATATAATAAAATGTATTCTAAAATAAAAATCTGCCACCTTGCAGTTAAAGAATTATAGACATGCCCTCATACACTATTGTTGTATTTGTGGCAAACAACCCTTCTAAGTGTGCAAGGTCTCATGTGACTCTGCTAGCGTCGGGCATCTTTTTTGCAATTTTTTATGCAAAATTGTATTTCAGTTACAATGTGATGGGGCTAGGACGGACTAGTAGACTCAGCTGATTAATTTAATATGTGACACATATATCTGTGTGAAACGGAGTCTAAATCTGTATACAAAGTGCTAGGGGAGCAGCCGCCACTGTTTTTTTCCACGCCACGTTCAATTGTGCTTTGTATACAGACTCAGTCACACACAGATATACAAGTGTCACATATCAAATTAGTCAGTACAGTGCACCATATTTGCCATTGAATTGCTAAGATACATTTTCATGCAAAAAGGCATGAAAAAGTCGCTTGGTGCTATTTGAGTCGTATGGGACCTAGTGGTTCACTTGCATCAGGTGTCTCGAGTCAACATGGCATATTGAGACTAGTTGTATGAGGAGACATCTGTACAGAGGAATTTGCCAACTCCTCTAAAGATATCAAATTTTAAACACCAAAAGTACTGGCGTTAGGGGGCCTAAAGGTTATCAGTCATATAACAGTAAAAAATTAAAAACAGCACTTCTGGATTTTTTTTTTCTTGCTCATTTTCTATTTCGAGTGGAGAACCACTGCATTAAAACTAGTGAAGCCAACCCTGGGATCCTGCCCGATAAGGGGATGTGGCATCGTGGTTATGAGGCGTAACATTGCTATTAAGGGCATGTCCTCAAATGACACACCCAACGATGCTGGGCACGCCCCAGATTGTAGAAAATGGGGCGAGGGTGAGCTGAGACTAAGCCGCTAATAGCAATGCCACGCCTCCTATCCTCAATGCTATGTTCTCTTCTATACCGGTATACTGGGATTGGCTTCCCTAATTATGTTGTTTGTTTATATTTTTTCATATTTGTGGTTCTGTTCTTGGATTACAAAATCTATTTTTCACTATTTTATGATTGATAACCTACCTGTCCCCTGGTGCCAATACTTTTGGTGTTTATACATTAAACAAATGAATTAATAAATGGTCTGACTGGATAGTATGAAAGTATCATCTAAACCTCCAAATGAAGTTCGTAGTAAATTAAAAAACATGTACCTTCTATTAATAGCATATTGTGATACGTTATTTTGATGTTGCTTGTCATAGGAGAAGTTCCAGCATACTCCCCAACTGCAACCTTTTAGGCAGGACTATCCTGACCTGGATGGTGGGGCGGTTCAGCATGTTGAAACAACCCTTCATTTGTGAGCTATCTGCCCCCTTCTTTTGAAGCGGTGTCATGCTTGCACTTGTCCTGACTCTCTAACAGGGTCTATTGCGAGTTTCACATTTCTCCTACATTAAGATGTGTAATGCCTTATATTAAATGCTGATTTCTGGTTATAATGGTAAACTGCTTACAACCAGATACCGGCCTCTATTGCACTGAGCGTCCTCTCTACCTTACTCCAAATCGTCAAATCCAGCCACCAGCATTGAATTTCCATTATACAGTATACAGATGTGTGCTCATAGTCTTGCCTCAATATGCCATGCAGCAGGAGATGCCTGGCGTGAGTCAGCTGGTAACTCCCGGGCAGCTCTGCTAACGTCGGTAGTCTTTTTTGACAAAAATGGGTCTTATTTGCATCACTATGCGAATAGTACACACAAGCAGTTTATGCCGATTAAAATGATATGTGCCATGCCTATAGTCTGTGTGCGACTGTGGCTGTATCTGCATACGAAATGGTATGTTACCATAATTTCCAGGAAAACACTGTAACGTAGCATGACGTATGCAGATACGGCTGCAGTCACCCACACAGAATATAGGCATGCCACATATAATTTTAATCAGCATAAGCAGGCTTCTGCATCCTAGTCATATAGCAGTGTGACTTAGACGCGTTTAAATGGAAGAAGTTGCACATTAAGACATTCGGCGTTACTGAGTCACTCCAAGGTATGTGACTAGAAGGGCTGTTTAACATGACTGCAGCAAGGATGTAGGAGGACACATCTGTATATCTTTTGTTACAGTGATTACCTAAAAATTGTTTCTGTGTCACATCTGTGTCCAGGGCATGTCTAGTAGCTAAATTCAACCTTTGGAGTATTGCTAGTTCTACTGTTTTGTTTTTTCACACTGCACGGCACTAAGGTTGCGAAGTGAATTTCACTTTCTGAATTCCCTACACATGGTTTGTATAATGCAGTATAGCTGATATATAGTCTGGGTGGACGATCCAACATAAGTTCGAACTAGAGATGAGCGGGTTCGGTTTTACTCGGATTTACCCGAATCTCCTTATTGGCTCACGGACATCACGTGTTTTGGTTAGCCAATAAGAAAAATCCAGAAAAAAAGAACTTGCGATAATTCTGGCGTTAAGAACCGAGTAAATCTGAACCCGCTCATCTCTAGTTCGAACCAGTTGCTAATATTTCTCAACTATAGAATGATAAATAAGCACTAGCAGGGATATTTGACATCCTGTGTTTCTTTACCTCAATAATTTCAGCCTTAAACTGACCAAACCACTTTGTTGTCCACAGAATGGGGCATGTCCTCTCCGCAGCAGTCCGATGTCGGACTACAGTGACCAGAAGCCGAAACTAGAACCTGGCTGTATAAAAGTCAAATCTTTGCTCCCTATACCAAGAAGTAACCGAAGAAGCAGCAGTAATACAAGGCAAACAACCATTTCTAAAGACTCTAAATAGGAGTTCTTGAGCTTGCACAACAATAAGGCAAACAAACCGAGATCTGTACATTTTTTTTATGTATAATCCCTGAAGTGCACAAGCAGCCTGAAATCCGTCACTTTTTTATAATGTATTTAAGGGTTGTCTAGCTGTAAAAGGATAATTATTCCTTGTAGAGAAACAGTCTTTGTAAATATGGAATTCCAGTTTCCCTGTATTATAGTATGTAAATGGGGACTCAAAACCACTTTATATGTATATATGTTTATAATGTGTTGATGTAAGTTGTTTAAATTACATATTTGAGTCTTGGAAAACTTGGATGTTATCAACATTATTTTTTAAGAAAAAGATTGTTTTGCCAAAAGTATTAATGACAGAGGTGTCACACAGACCACATGCAGGATGATCAGACTGATTCCTGTGTTGTATTATGCACAGTTCTGATTCACATGAAATCTACGTTAAAGGATTTGTAGTATTCACATTCTGTACTCAGAACCCTAATACAGCATGGCAATAACTAGACCCACTGCCCCCATCAATGCACCTTTTTTACACAAGCCATAGACAAAATGTTGACTGTTCTTTTAATCATCATGAATAGTTTATGCTTCTTGTGTATAACTTGCTGTTTTGTTGCTTGCTCTATTTACATTGTTGTTTCATTAATGTACAAAAAGAGTTCTTAATGCAATAAACACATTGTCTCCTGTCTAGACAGATACTAGTATTTTGTGCTTCAAATGTCTTTTTGTATAGATCGACTATGTCTGCTACTATACAGTGAGACGCGGTACAGATTAATTTAGTACTTTATTTAAACATGTAAATATAAATGTACAAATGAGGGCAAATTTCCATTAGATTTCCATGTGCTATTGAATATACAGTCTGTGTACTTTACACTTCCTGTTTATGTCACCAGTGATGTTTGCCAAGCAAGCTGTGAACATCAGCCAACATTCTATTTCAAGATCTGTGTTCTTAATGACCACCAAAGCCACTCACTGAGAACCCTAACTAGAATAGGGGCGGATATAAAATATGATAAACCCCGTAGGATCCATGTTATGTTGCGTTCCATTCTGGTCACTGAGCAGACTCTTCTAAAGCCTCTCCTGTTTTTGTCCTCTTTTGGTAGGGCTAATGTCACTTAAGGCAAGTTGGTTACTGAGAGCCCTAAAGTCCCTTGAGAATCTCATGGGTGTTTAATCTGTAATATCCAGCTTTGAAGCAAGCACTGTACTGCAATCTAGGTGTTACCGTAATAAAGGCTATAGGTAAAAAAAAACAACAACTCTGAAATCTAGGATGTAATGTACTCTTGTTGCTTGGTTTGCTATTTTTTGCAGCTATTTGCAACCTTTTGGAAATTATTTGCCAGGTCAGAGCACATTTTTAGAGAAAACAAAATACTGCTTATGGTGCAGTTACAGTACTAATGTGACCCATTATATACAATTACTGTGCGTTCTTTTTTTTGTTGCATGTACAGTGTCTGTTTTATAAGGGAAAACTTTAAACCGCAGCATTCTTTGTGCTCTGCTATAGTCTACGTGCCTGGAACGTGGCCATGTAAGGCCATTCCAGATAATCAAGTTTAAGTAATCCCAGTGTGACCTACAATGAGTTAAAGCAATACCATTATTTGCTGTTTGCTATGGTTCTGTGCTAAGAATGTTTACTTTAGCTCGCTATAATTCAGCTCTCTAAAAGGAAAATAACAGTATTGCTGTACTACAAAAGGTGATAATCCGCAGAGCATGTGGTATCAATGCCTCATAGCGCCAACATTATTTCTGTTGTCAAAGTTATATATTGATTCTATAGATCTATTAATGCGACACATTGTAAAGATGAAGATCCCTTTTAAGCTAAATATTAACGATAAACTTGATAGATAAAGAAGGCAGATATGGAGAAAGCCGAAATAAAATCCTCTGTAAATTAATAGATGTCAGTTAGGTGCAGAAGCGTTTAAACTATTTATTTATCACAATTGAAAGTGTTGACTGCCTCTATGTAAAAGCACTCATTTGGAAATAATACTATTTTCCATCAGTATGCTTGTAGTTAAACAGCAGAGCCCTGCTTACTTGGACCATGAGGTCAATAGGACATGCTGAATTAAACTGCATTATTTGGGCATACATGTATAGGAAGTACAGTGGTTAGCATTGCTGCCTTACGGTGCTTTGGTTCTATGCCGCGAAGAGTAAGAGCTGAATCAAATGTAATGTTTGTGTGTGTTTACTCTTAGCACGCCAATATCCTTCTATAAACCAGAACACACTAACATACCTCCCAACATGACCCTTTCCAGGAGAGACACAATGCTCTGTTCCAGGACTTCCCTCTTAATTTAAAATTGCTCTCACCTGTGTTGAAACACCTTGGTTATCATTTAACCTGTTTTAAGCAGGTGAGGGCAATCCTAAATTAAGAGGGAAGTCCAGAACAGAGCATTTTGTCCCACCTGGAAAGGGTCATGTTGGGAGGTTTGCACTAACAATTTAGTGTGTGTGTGATTTGTCTGATATAGATTATAGATTGCATCACCAGGAGAGGGACTTATTTGAATGGTTAAAGCATTCTCTATAAATTAGGTAAAACATTGGTGTTATTTATATTGTCCAAAAAAAGTAACTGATCTAATTTGATCTTCATCTAAGTCACAAGAATAGGTAACAGCAGTGATTGGTTTCCCACCAGGTACAGTATGTGAGGCACGTGACTAGGTGCACCACCTGTTGGGGTAGCACTGCAGACTGCACCCACCCAACCCCATTCCATTCCCACAGATAAATCCATCTTAAACTGCTGTCTGTGGTGCTGCAGTGATCAAGGTGTACATAGCCTCAGGATTTCTGTTGCCACCCCTCCCCCTGCATCAGAGCAGCTTCTGAGTTTTTATTTTTTTTCATATAAACATAGCAGCTAGCTGCAACAGCAGGGACATGGGGGAAGATAGTAGCCTTACATCCGCCACTGGGAAACACAGTCTGCTTTAACTAACAACACACAAATTCCAGCATTTTTCTTACTGAATACATTTTTGAAACAGTAGAAGTACTGTTTGGAAAAACTTAGTCCTAGGACAGTGATTTTGAACCTTTTTCAACTTGCGGCACACCGGCAATACTTTAAAATTGCCAAGGCACACCATCAGTGCCCCAGGGGGAAAAAAACATTGGCCACCATAGTAATTAAACAAACACATTGGCCACCACAGTAGCACAAACACATTGACCCCAAAGTAATACAAACACATTGGACTCTGCGGTAATTTAAAAAAAAATGCTTTCACCCCCACAGATTTCTAATAATGGGATGCAGTTAAAATACCGGCTGTCGGGATTCCGGCGTTCAGGAGACCGATGACGGAATCCCGACTGCCAGTGAAAGTGGAACAAGTGGAATCCCGACCTCTGCAGGGTATTCCCACTCGGTTGGTGGGTCCACGCCACAAACTCAGTGGGAATATAACCTGTGGCGAGCTACCAGGTTTGAAGTGTGGTGAGCGCAGCGAGCCCGCGAGGGTACTCGCTGCTGAGAGTCTGACAGTCGAGATGCCACTGTCGGTATACTGACAGCCAGCATCCCGTTTATCGTAAAACATATAAATTTTATAATAATGCCACACATTTTTCCCCCAGTAATTCCACCACACACTGGTGCAGATGTATTAAGCCTGGAGATGGCATAAGGAAGTGATAAATGCAAGCTGATAAATGCACCAGCCAATCAGCTCCTAACTGTTAATTTACATATTGGAGCTGATTGGCTGGTGCGTTTATAACCTTGCACTTATCACTGGTTTATCAATTCCTTATGCCTTCTCCAGGTTAACATATCTGACCCACTGTCCCCCCAGTAATTCCACACACTGCCCCCATAGTAATTCCACTCACTGCCTCCCATAATAATTCCTCTCACTGCCCCCTCAGTAATTCCACATGCTGCCCCACATAGTAATTGCACTCACTGCCGACCATAGTAATTCCACACCCTGCCCCCCATAATAATTCCACTACCTGCCCCCATAACAATTCCACTCACTGCCCCCCATAATAATTCCACTCACATAATAATTCCACTCACTGCCCCCCCCCCCAGTATTTTCAAACATTGTTTGCACCTGATTTCAAACACCTACAGATATTCCACACATAAATATATATTTTTTTAAATATATACTCAGCTGTGATGAGTGCTGAGAAGGCAGCACGGAGCAGCATGGATGGAGGAGCAGCACTGGCCAGTGGGAGGGCGGGCACTCAAGGCAGGAATGCGACGTGGCCTGCGTGACCTAGACCTATGAGTCACTATAGGTCACAGGCCGCTCGCGGAAGTGCACAGCGCTGCCCAAGCCAGCTATTGATTGCGGCGGGTGGCGGTGGCTGGTCTCTCTGGCTAGCGGCAGTGGATCTCCCTGGCGGGCGGCGGCACACCTAGAAACCGCTTGCGGCACACTAGTGTGCAGCGGCACAGCTGTTGAAAACCGCTGTCCTAGGGTATTGAATGCGAAAAAAAAGCCAATATATATATATATCCTCAGACAAAACTACCTGATGGTGAACAAATGCATAAGACCAGAGGTTCCCAAACGAGGTCCTCAAGGCACCCCAACAGTCCAGGATTTAGGTATAGCCATGGCTCACCACAGATGGTTAAGTCAAATTGACTGAGGTGCTAATTAAGGGGGACATTTATTAAGTAGTGATAAGAGCGGAGAAATTGCCCATGGCAACCAATCAGCACTAAAGTAACATCTATAATTTGCATACTATAAAATGATACATAGCTGCTGATTGGTTGATGGGGCAACTTCTCCACTGGCTCACTTGTCCGCTCTTATCATTGCTTAGTAAATGTCCCCCTTAGTCACCTGTGGCCAATCATGGATACATTTAAAACCTGGACCATTGGGATGACTTGAGGACCGCGTTTGGGAACCTCTGCATTAGACAGTGTCTTTGCACACACCACATACCTTGTGTGAATCCCAGATGAGTTGGTCGAGTTTATTACCCAGATACGGGGGGTCATTCCGACCCGATCGCTCGCTGCAGTTTGTCGCAGCAATTGGGTCTGAACTGCGCATGCGCCTGCGCATGACAGCCATCGTTACCTAGCGATCGCCTCTGAGACAGAGGCGGTCACTAGGCGGGAGGGGGCTGAACGGTGGCGTTAAGCCGCCGTTTAGGGGGAGCGGTCCGGCCAACGCAGGCGTGGCTGGACCGTTCGGGGGTGGGCAGCGGCGGCTGCGTGACGTGTCACGCAGCCGCTGCGGCCAGCGGGAGAGGCGAGTAACTCCCGGCCAGCCGCAGGAGCTGCGCTGGCCGGGAGTTACTCCTCAAATACAAAGGCATCGCCTCTGTGCGATGCTTTTGTATTTGTGCGGGGGGGGGCCGGCACTGACATGCGGAGTGGACTAGCCCTGTGCTGGGCGTACCCCCACATGTTTGAGTTTATGATCGTAGCTATGCTACATTTAGCATAGCTACGATCAACTCGGAATGAGGGCCACAGACTCTTACAAACAAAGTGACAGAACATGCAGCAAACTCTTAACAGGTGCAGCCAGGCGGTTGGGTATGGGATGCCAACAGTCAGGATGCCGACGGTCAAAATACAGACTGCAGCATCCCAACAAATTTTGCACTGTAACCCGTAGCCTTAGGCCACACATAGCGGCCAAGCGGGTCCCGGGCCGGGAAGGGGGTTTTGTGTTCACGCGGATCTTGTTCTGCGGGATGCTGCAGAACAGTATCCGGCCAGTGACACACAGGATTTCAATGTAACCCATACATTGAAATGTATGTGTTCACATTAAAATCCCGTTGACCTGCCGTCTGGCCCAACCGCAGCATGCTGCGGTCGGACACGGTGGCGGCGGGACTGCCGCACATGTGTGGATGCCTGCATAGGCGCCCGTGTGCACTCTCCTTCTGGCCAAGCAAGTCCTGCTAAATGGGACCCGCTTGGCCGCTATGTGTGGCTGTAGCCTTAACCTCCACTGAACCCTTCCCTCCCGCAGCCTAGCCCTATACTCTCCCTCCATCAGCCTAACCCTAACCTCCCCCTCTCTCAGCCTAACTTAAACCTCTCCTCCCCTCACCCCCTGCAGCCTAACCTTAACCCTAATACTTATCGGCAGAATGTGCCGGTATTCTGACTGCCGTGATGCCACTGTCGATATTGTGACCGTCTACATTCTGTCTGGATGCTCCCAGCCAGGTTCCATATTCTGCTCTGACATCTTGCAGCTAGAGACGTACTGTCCATTCAGAGATGCCTGTGGACCAAGTGACCTCAGACAAGACCGAGAACACCATACCGGAGATTCTTAGCGCATTCCCCAGGAGAGGTAACTTGCTCTGAGAACAGATTGATATATCTACTTTGAAATGCCCACAGACAATGCAGTTTAGCACTGGCTGTTTATAATTCAGCTGCAACATTTTATTTAGTCCTGGGTAATATACAAATAAACTTTTCTACATATCTGGATGCAAACTTATCAGTTATACAGTGTTTTATCACTCTCGTGGCTACAGTAACAATTTCTATTCTAATTGAGCAGAACAGATACAATTTACATCTGATACGGAGGATATAAAATCTTGTTACTCTCAAAGATACCTCTAAAAGAATACATAATTGGAAAATCTCTGCATTTTATTTATGTATATTTGAGTGGCTACTTATTAATATAATTGTCGGGGACATTTTTATGATATACTTTATGATGTGTGCAATTTAATATTTAGGCTTGCACAGAATTTGAATATAGTTAATATTGGAAACTTTTTTAGCTATTATTGCCTAGTGGAGCACGGTTCTTGAATGTTTGTCTATAAGTAGGAACAAAAAGCATACACTTGGAAGTTTGTATTGTATAGTTCAAAGGAAAACTTGAGAAAAACACCTTTATAGTGATAATCCAGAATGGTGTTCAGGTAAAAATGGAGGAACTGGAAGTATAAATGATTCACAAAATAAACTGTAATGCTCAGTATTGCAGATTAGCACTGGAAGAGTTGAATAGTGCTCAGCTGCACAAGCTAGCACTGGAGAATACATAGAAGCTGATGGAATATCCTGGACTGTGGAGCCAAACTGCAGAACTGCAATATGGAAAGTTTAGTTAGGAAACGGCAGAAGTTGTTCAGGTAATGAGTAGTGGACATGGAGATCATTATATTGGGAGCCTTGGCTGCTGATAGGTCTCTGAAGTCATGTGCTAGAGATTTGAATTAGAATTGGCTGAGCAGCAGCCATTTATTTCGGACAAGATAGCGGCGCCCATGTTTTAGCACCACACAAAGAAGACAGTCTATTATTATGGCTTGGAACATGTCCTCACAGTCTAGGTGCACGATGCACTGCCAGAATTGTCAAATAGGTTAACAATGACAGCTAAAGACTTACAGAAATCTCTGCAATTTGAAAACACATATGTTCATCACAAGTCTACAAAATGCAAAACACTGAACAAGTATGATGTTTATAGGAGGTCACAACTGAAGAAGTCACTGCTGTCCAACAAAAACATGTTGTATATCTGAAGTTTGCAAAAGAGCATCTGGATGTTCTACAGCACTACTGGCTAATTGTTTTGTGGACATACAGTATGAAACTAAATTTGCGTTGTTTGGAAGGAAAACAGAGCACTAGATGTTGAGAAAAAAGGCATAGCAGGAGCCCAGTATCAAAACCTCATCAATACTGTAAAGTATAGTTGAGCAAGCATCATGTTTTGGGACAGCTTTTTCTGCAGTCCCAAAACTTTTAGCTCTCTGAAATTGTTCAAGAGAAGTTGGGTGATACAACTGTACAACAATCCATAACACAGAAGTAAATCAACAACTGAAAAGTCACCTTCTAGAGTGGTCCAGTCAAAGTCCTGACTTCAGCGCAACTGAGATGGATACTAAGTTTGTTGTGAGAGCTGCGCTTACACCTTTTGTTTAAAACGAGTAGCTGCTATGGAGAATAAAGGGTTCCACTGGCCCTATTGTAACATGTGTGTCTAAGTTTGTTACTCCCAGCGCTCACTCTTAAACAAAAAAATACATAAATGTAACTGGTTTAAAAAATATATATAGTTTATTCTTGGTGCAGAATGTAAGTAATAAACTTTGTAACTGTTAGTATAAATACAAATATGCATTCAGGTATAGGTAAGAAGGTTATACAGTTATGGTACGAATATCTATGTGAAGTTAAACGTGTAAAAAATATATATAGAAAAATAATTTATATTTTATAGTATATTCCTAATACCGGTATACATACACTGAACAATTACGGAAAAGTGACAACATATAAGGCAGGGATGAAATCAAGAATATAGAATAAAAGAAATATAGAATAAAAGGTTTTGTGTTGAGTATTAGTAGAAACACTTATGCGTTTTACTCTACTATTCAACTGTGCAACGTTGTTACTTGAATTTCTTCTAATAAAAGACTTGTGTTTTGAGCAGCATACTTGGAGTGCGTGTGTCACTCCTAACGAAAGCAAAGTTTCTCCAACAGTGAGATGGAGCAGCGGGGTGTTTGTATATACGGTAGCAATAAGTGAGTATGATTTTTCAAAGTATTCTGCTTTTGGTAGTCCGGCTGATGATGTCTCTTACCGCACTGGTTGTAGAGGTACGGTTGTCTGCCGGCAGACAATGTGAACTTGGCAACGGTGGTCAGCGTTTGAAGCGTGTATTCCAATCCGTGGCTCGGCAATCTACGCGTTTCACCTGTGAGAACCAGGCTTCGTCAGGAAGCTAGAAAAACTAGACAAGTATATATTCACAAGCAGTCATTCGGGTGAAATGTTCTGCAGGAGGGTAGTAACAAACTTAGAAGCGCAACTGAGATGCCTCAGCATGATATGAAGAAACACATTCGAAGAATATTGCTGAACCAGAACCGTTTTGTAAGGATGAATAGTCCCAAATCCCTCCTGACCATTGTGCTGGTCTGATCTGCAGCTACAAAAACTTTTTGGTAAAAGTCATTCATGTCAAAAGAGGGTCTACTAGCTATTAAAGCCAAGAGTTCACATGTTTTTCCACCCTGCACTGTGAATGGTTACATGTATATTCAATAAAGAAGCCAAAATATATAATTGTGAGTTAATAGTTTAAGACAGTGTTTATCTATACTTGTGACTTAGATGATGATCAGATCTTGGGGGTCATTCCGAGTTGTTCGCTCGCAAGTGAATTTTAGCAGATTTGCTCATGCTAAGCCGCAGCCTACTGGGAGTGAATCTTAGCATCTTAAAATTGCGAACGATGTATTCGCAATATTGCGATTACACACCTCGTAGCAGTTTCTGAGTAACTCGAGACTTACTCGGCATCTGCGATCATTTCACTGCTTGTCGTTCCTGGTTTGACGTCACAAACACACCCAGCGTTCGCCCAGACACTCCCCCGTTTCTCCAGCCACTCCTGCGTTTTTTCCGGAAACGGTAGCGTTTTTTCCCACACGCCCATAAAACGGCCTGTTTCCACCCAGTAACACCCATTTCCTGTCAATCACATTACGATCGCCAGAACGATGAAAATGCCGTGAGTAAAATTCCTAAGTGCATAGCAAATTTACTTGGCGCAGTCGCAGTGCGGACATTGTGCATGCGCATTAAGCGGAAAATCGCTGTGATGCGAAGATTTTTACCGAGCGAACAACTCGGAATGACCCCCCATATTTTAGACCAATTTATGCAGAAATGTGGTTAATTCCAATTGCTTCACATATTTTTTTCTTGCCACTGTAAAGGTTAAAAATAACGGATCTTTTTCAGGAAGATGTTAAAATCCAGATCGGGCATTAACATGGCCCAAGGAAGCTTAAAAAGAAAAGTAAACAAACCACCCCAGCTGGTGCTGGTATTTTATTAAACTCTAAGTTATTTTATAGATATACCTAAATTCAGGTGTTGAATCCAAGATAACTTGCTGTTAACTTTACATGTCAAACCAATGCAAAATACTGTGTGTGTGTGTGTGTGTGTGTGTGTGTGTGTGTGTGTGTGTGTGCGTGCGTGCGTGCGCGCGCGTGCGTGCGTGCGTGCGTGCGTGCGTGCTTCTGGACTTTTTTCTTCATTTATGTTTGCCGCTACCTGTTTTGAACAGGTTAATGGATAAGAAAGGTGCTTCAGAACAGGTGATGGCAATCATAAATTAAGAGAGAAGTCCAGGAGCAGAGAATTCTGTCCCTCCCGGAGAGGGGTCATGTTGGGAGGTATGTATATATATATATATATATATATATATATACGTGTGTGTGTGTGTGTGTGTGTGTGTGTGTGTATATATATTATTGAGATAGGGCCTAACAGACAGTGATCTATGATTTATGTTTAACCTTGTACGTTAGCAACCTGAATAAAAGGTATTTATTGTTTCTGAACAAGCCTGGAGTTGGTCGCGGGTGGAATTTTTGTAGCAGAGCACATTTTAGCAACATTCCTGTTACAAATGGCACCTGAACAGGGACACTACTGCTAGTCGTGTTGCACATGGCAGAGGACCCAAAAGCCGCAGGGTAGCGGCACACATACCAGCGAGCTCCAGACCATGCTGAAGTCATGGACAGCAGTACCAGTCCAAGGGTGTCATAAGTAGTGGGTTAAACCCAACCCAACGGAGGAAAAAAAGGAAAAATGAATGATAGTTTTGTTTAATCTGAATGTGTTTGACTATAGTACAAAGGTTTGCATTGGCAGGGAAGGGGATAAACAGGGTGCATGGGCTGGTCTCCTGTCTTTCCTGCTAATTACCTTTCATTGAAAGCAGCTGTGATGACTTGTTCTAAGGGGTTGTAAGCAGGGCCGGCCCGTGGGTTACGCGGCCGAGTAAGGCGCCACAGTGAGCGGGGCGCCACCGCCGGCAGCCTGGAGTGGATTATGGCTACCCGGAAGCGGAAGGTCAAGCTGCATACACACATAGCTTTCCAGTGGCGGCTCCTTGCAGAGACCAGCGTGAGAAGCGCCAGCTGGTGAGGGGGACTGTGTGACGGTGAGTGATAGGCCGGTTGGGTCCCCATGCAGCCTGGCATAGTTGTAAGCATAGGCGTGCGCACGGGGGCACAGGCATGCCCTAATGTCCAGCACCCCCACACGCTACGCCTGCTGCTCAGTCCTTCCTGACTCCTATCCCGCGCTGCCAGTAGCAGGACGCGCAGCTGGAGGAGCTCTCGGCTCAGGCAGTCTGGGCAGCGGGCTTCTCTCTTACACCGTACTGCATCAGCTGCCGCCGCATCTCTGCAGTTATCGAGGGGGGTAAGCAGAGATGCAGCGGTTGATGCAGTACAGTGTAAGAGAGAAGCCCGCTGCCCAGACTGCCTGAGCTGAGAGCTCCTCCAGCTGCGCGTCCCACAAGATCAGCAAGCATGCCGGTAAATCCGCTACTGGCAGCGCGGATTTACCGATACAGAGTTTAAGATGCAGGAGGAGGGGCTCCTGCATCTCTGATTTCCCTCCCTCCTCCCGGCTGCAGCAGTGACCCCACCGGAGACTACTTCCCACCAAAGCGCCTGACTGGAAGGTCCACGGAGCCTCCTCTCAACTTCCAGGTAAACTGCTCTCCCACTCCCTCCCTCCAATGCCCCTCTCTATCTCCCCCCATGCCCCCTCCTTCCAATGCCCCTCTCTCTATCTCCCCCCCATGCCCCCTCCCTCCAATGCCCCTCTCTATATCTCCCCCCATGCACCCTCCCTCCAATGCCCCTCTCTCTATCTCCCCCATGCCCCCCCTCTCCATGCCCCTCTCCCCATGCCCCCTCACCCTTCATGCCTGGCGTAATCTGTGTAACGTGCTCTACCTGGCGTAATCTGTGTAACGTGCTCTACCTGGCGCAGTCTGTGTAACGTGCTCTACCTGGCGCAGTCTGTGTAATGTGCTCTACCTGGCGCAATCTGTGTAACGTACTCTACCTGGCGTAATCTGTGTAATGTGCTCTACCTGGCGCAGTCTGTGTAATGTGCTCTACCTGGTGCGATCTGTGTAACGTGCTCTACCTGGCGCAATCTGTGTAACGTGCTCTACCTGGCGCAATCTGTGTAACGTGCTCTACCTGGTGCAATCTGTGTAACGTGCTCTACCTGGCGCAATCTGTGTAATGTGCTCTACCTGGCGCAATCTGTGTAACGTGCTCTACCTGGCGCAATCTGTGTAACGTGCTCTACCTGGCGCAATCTGTGTAATGTGCTCTACCTGGCGTAATCTGTGTAACGTGCTTTACCTGTCACAATCTGTGTAACGTGCTCTACCTGGCGCAATCTGTGTAACCTGCTCTACCTGGTGCAATCTGTGTAACGTGTTCTACCTGGCGCAATCTGTGTAACGTGCTCTACCTGGCGCAGTCTGTGTAACGTGCTCTACCTGGGGCAATCTGTGTAACCTGCTCTACCTGGCACAATCTGTGTAACGTGTTCTACCTGGCACAATCTGTGTAACGTGCTCTACCTGGCGCAGTCTGTGTAACGTGCTCTACCTGGAGCAATCTGTGTAACGTGCTCTACCTGGTGCAATCTGTGTAACGTGCTCTACCTGGCGCAATCTGTGTAACGTGCTCTACCTGGAGCAATCTGTGTAACGTGCTCTACCTGGTGCAATCTGTGTAACGTGTTCTACCTGGCGCAGTCTGTGTAACGTGCTCTACCTGGTGCAATCTGTGTAACGTGCTCTACCTGGCGCAGTCTGTGTAACGTGCTCTACCTGGTGCAATCTGTGTAACGTGCTCTACCTGGCGCAATTAGTGTAACGTGCTCTACCTGGCGCAGTCTGTGTAACGTGCTCTACCTGGCGCAATCTGTGTAACGTGCTCTACCTGGCGCAGTCTGTGTAACGTGTTCTACCTGGTGCAATGTGTATATAACGTGCTCTACCTGGTGCAATGTGTATATAACGTGCTCTACCTGGCGCAGTCTGTGTAACGTGTTCTACCTGGTGCAATGTGTATATAACGTGCTCTACCTGGTGCAATGTGTATATAACATGCTCTACCTGGTGCAATGTGTATATAACGTGCTCTACCTGTGTGGTGTAATGTGAATTTGTACTGTTATGAGGCCGTGCTCTCTCCCCATGAAGCCCCTAAATTTTGGGCGCGCACTGTTCTTGGTTTAATGTATGGCAGGGGGAGCACCAATATACTTTCTGCCTAAGGGCACTGAAATGTCTAGTTACAGCTCTGGTGCAGAGTGTCCTGTATGCTACACAGCCCAGCAGCACTGTCACCCCCTCCTGTCCCTCGCAATACTTTTGTAGTGTCCAAATCAAGTCTGTTTTTAGATTTGAATAATTAATAAGATTAATATGAACCTTCATTCCGATGGGACCGAGAAAAGGACAGATAGGACCCCAATTTTTAAAAGTGAGGGGTCCGTGGGACCCACTTTTTTTTGGGCTCAGCGCGATCACTGCACCCCTTTTAAAATTTGATCCCATGACGGGGCGCCAAAGTCTAAACTCGCTTACCAAAAAAATTAAGCTCAGGCCGGCCCTGGTTGTAAGTATTTGATAATTTTTGACTAAATTACTTTCTAAGCTTATTTATCCTGTGTCTGTAAAAGCTAGTTGAGGGAGTCTGGTATACCTGCTAAGTGGCTAGTTAAGATCAACCAAAGTTGAAAACTTTTGTAAATGTTGGTCTGTTTAAATAAAGAATATTCGGTGGTACTATGTATCACAGCAATCCCTGAGTTTTTGTTTTAAGTGCCTGAAGGGAAAAGGTTTTTTTTTCACAAACAGCATAAGGGTATTTGTGACCACTACAGTAGCGCACGCAGGGGGGGTTTCTGAGTACCCAGAAACCCCCCCTGACCAGCCAAATTCTTTTATTCTGAGACGGAGACAGCTGTGTCTCCGTCTCAGTACAAACCGTGATCGCGATCACATAAGCTGCTGCTGGCCTGCTGCTGCAAGGATCTCTCTCGTCCGCAGAAGGACAGAAGAGCATAGTTAGTGCTGCTCCCTCTCCTCCTCACATTCTGCCCCTGGTGTGTGTGTGTGTGTGTGTGTGTGTGTGTGTGTGTGTGTGTGTGTGTGTGTGTGTGTGTGTGTGTGTGTTATGTCTGTATGTATGTGTCATATGTATATCTATATATTTATAGACTATATATATATATATATATATATATATATATATACATATACTCTATATCTACATTGGTGGTCAAGTCGTCTGAGTGCCACACACCATATATATTTTTTCCCCCACCTGGCTGTGGTTTATAGTGTTGCTATAAGCGCATTATTGGGTGCAGAGTAATTTGTTTATATATATATATATATATATATATACTCTAAATCTATAGAGATATAAGTGCAGGTCGAGTATCCCTTATCCGGAATGCTTAGGAGCAGGAGCATTCCAGATATGGGATTTTTCCGGACAACAGAATACCTGTTATCTGGACGGGTCCCGGAGGTCCACGGTGGGTCGCATTGGTGGGGGGGGGGGGTCCCGGGGGTCAGCAGAGCAGTGGGTCTGTGATCGGCCACAGACTCCAGTGATGTTATGATGCGGCACACGTCATGACGTTACTATAGGGCTGAAATATTCCGGGTTTTCGGAATATTTTGGTTAATGGGTATCCGTATATATACTAATATGGAAACCCCCCTCAGTAAATCCTGCGTTTGACCCTGCACTATATTCTGGCTACATTGCTAAAGCTTAATCTGTGCTAAAAAAAAAAATAATAAAAAAAAATCCCTTTCACTTAGAGTTTATAAAAGTAACAGGGTGGCTGCAGAGTGAATATAGATTTTCAGATTTACGGCTGATTTTGAAGTGTCTCTTTAATTGGGTAACAAAAAGATAAGTCATGCAAAAAACAAAACAAAATGGGCAACAGCTCTAACACCTCAAATCAGGGACTTATGTGACACTGTTGAAGCCACACAATTGGAGAGTGAAGTGGAGAGCTTATTGGGGAGTAATCCAGATCTTGGAGAAGATTTTAGCATAAAACCTTTTTGGTGTCAGATGATAAGTAACCATGAAAAGATTGTCCAATTAAAGGACCAAGAGCTAGAAGAGCTTGAGGAAAAATGTGCCTTTATTCAAGAGCAGGAGAACACCTTAACGCAAAAGCTGAAGGCAAAGGAATCTCTTTTATCTGACTCTCTGACCAAATTGGGAAAAAGTAGAAAAAAAGGTTGCCAAGCTCTCAGGCCAGTTGTCACAGTTGCAGGATACCTTTGCAAAGGCTAAAACTAGGTCTGGAAACTTTGTAGCGCAAAGCAAAGGACTGTTATAGGAAATATCCCATGGCCAGACACGAAATGCAATGCTCTATCGCAAGACTTGGTGGAGCTTCAGGAGGAGGTTTCAAAGCTAAAATCGTTGGCTATGCCTAGATTCAGTTCAGAGACTGGTGTAGCTACACCAGGTGCTAAAGACGTTATGCTGAATGTTGGGACATAGACATTATCAGGAGATGCCATCTTTGGGGAAAATTATGCCAACGGTGGTACTCGCTGCAGAAGAATGGTACTATACTGCAGTGTAACCAGCTGTACGGGTTTCCCTGTTCCAACCAGAAGGAACAGGAAAATTGAGCAAGAGATGCCAGTGCCTAAGGCCCGGAGGGTGCCCGACTGTGCCTCTGTTGAGGTCATCTGCCTGGAAAGTGGAAATGAGGGCCCTTCCTCAGAGGTGGAGCATTCACAGGCACTAATTCCCATGCTGTTGGTCTTACAAGAGATTGTTTCTATTGAGGTCTTAGAAACCCAGGACTCTGCTCCGGTTGACACGCTGTATGTTCAGGAGTCAATCCCTGACAGGACATCACAGGTTCAGAAGTCCTCGGTTCAGGATGTCCAGTGAGACTTTCTCTAATGTTGAATCACAGACAAAGACTGTTCCTTTGTAGCTGTCTCATCTACATGAGCCAGTCACGGCTAAGCTAGTTGCAATACAGGAGTATACTTCCGAAGTAATCTGGGAACCTGCTCCTGAAGAAGTTCTACTCCTGTATGTGGAGGATTATATGCAAATTTTCAATCCTGAGGTTGTTATGCCCAAGCATGATCCGTAACGAGAGGCTCAAGATACAATTGTTGAACTGGATCAGTTCATAGAAGACTCACTAAGTAAGGAGCAAGAGCCTGTCTCAGAGGAATGGGTGCAGAGTCTGGTTTCTGAGATTGCTCTACCCAGGGAGAGAGCTCTACATGAGACACTAGAGCCAATTCCTAAACTGATGTTACGAGAACCTGATATTGAAGCTGTTTGCAGCATGGTGGGTTTGTTAACAGAAGTGAAAGAACTAAACCCTGTAACCTTTCCACACGTAGAAACCGCAGAAATACAACAGAGGCTCTAAAGTAATGAAAGGGGAGCTGGAAAATTTGAGGGTAGAGTTCCAAAAGCTGGCCCTAGGTAACAGGAAGCTAGAAGAAAAAGTGAAGGAGATCCTAAACTACGGAGTCAAATAAGAGACCTGGACCAAGAATATATTACCGTTCTGCAAAGAAATCGGCTAGAAGTTCACAAAATCTGGACAAGAGAATCAGAATGGGGTACATGCACGTCGCAAAAGAGCAGGAGACAGTGATGGGGGCCAAAGATGGGAGATCAGAGGACAAATCAGTCATGTTAATGAAGAAAATTTTATCAAAGCTGGAAAGACTGAAGAAAGCAAGTGCCAGTGCCTCACTCTGAGGGAAAGGGTGGGGGCAAAGTTGGACCGTGATCTCAAAATTGGTTGCACGTGAGCTGCGTTTGTTGGGTTATTAGAACAGGTTATTACATGTGCACTGGTGACAGGTCCATCCTTGGCTGCCAGCCTCAGCGGTATAGGGGTACATGAGCTAGCGTCCCTTGGCCAGCCATGTACCATGGTCACCTCCCTATCTCCTATATAATCTCCCTGATCTGTCACCCTGTGACTGTGTTTGCTGCTGGCACTGGTGTATCTCCCTGCAGATGCGGTCTCCACCCATTGCTATGACTCCCCCCAGTGTTAGCCACACAGTCACAGAGTGACAGATCTGGGAGAATATATAGGAGATATATATATATATATATCAGGGCCGGTTCAAGCCCTTGTGGCGCCCCGGGCAAAAAATAGGGGTGTGGCTTCATACTGGGGCGTGGTCAGTTGTGCCCCCTGTAGCGCCGCTGAAAGAAAAAATAAAAAAAATAATAATACTTACAATCCCCGCTCCTGATTCCTGACCGCTGTAGACCTCCGCCGGCGCCGCTTCCCTCCTCGGATCTATGGGAGAGACATCATGACGTCTCTCCCATAGCACAGCATAGACAGACACTAGAGGTCAATTATGACCCCTAGCGTCTGTGTCAGTCCCACAATGCTGTGCGGTGCGCGATGACGTCATCGCACACCGCACAGCAAAGGTCCTCTCCACGAAGGGAAACTAGACGCGTAGCGTCTAGTTCCCGTCACAGCGGGGGACACAGCGGGACACAGTGGGGGGCACAGTAGCGCAGTAGCGGATCTTGCCATGGTGCGGCACTCTCTGGATGGCGCCGGCGCCCTCCGGAGGGCGGCGCTCCGGGCAAAAGTCCTGCTTGCCCGTGGCAAGATCCGCTACTAATATATATATATATATATATATATATATATATATATATAACAAATTGGGGTGGTAATAGGCGCAAAACCTTTTTAACAACCCGAGCCGTTCGGTTTTTCTTTGCTGTTATATTGATAGCTTTTGTTTCCTAATACACTCCCCTAGATTCCTTTTTAAGGGGTGGCAGCCCTTTCCTCCTGTGGTTTGCTGTTCAAGCGCACCTTTTAAATTCTGAAAAACAAAGGGTGAGAATAGGCGCCTCCTAGTGTAGTATTATGTGAGCTCAGCGTGGACAGAGGGGGGTGCCTGTTGCCCGCCAATAGCCACACCACTGCTGCCCGAGACAGGAGGAGAAGGGGTTTGCCGTGTGTTACTGCAGGGGTAGCGCCGTGCTGACTGTAAAAATACGTACATTAGTGATAGTACGTCTCTGCTGCAGCTGTACTATGTTACATGTGTGAGGTTGCCGACCTTACTCTTAAGTAAGCAGAGAGTCAGCTGCAAGGAAAGATTATATCTGAAGCAGGCACCCAGTCCCAGTGACCCATCAAGCTGTTGATCACACTAACACACTCCTGAGGAAGTCCAGGCCGCTGGCAACAGACGAAACGCGTTGAGTATTTTACTCGTATGGACGACCAATGACAGATAAGCTGTTTTTAATCTTTTACATTGTACGGGCATTTTTTTTTTATCATTGGACTAGTTCTGAATAAATGTGTTTTTATTTTTAAAAACTTATTGCACCATTGGTCCTTTTCTGCTCTTATCTCCCTTACATGAGGTAAAAACAAGGGAGAAATACCACCAGGATACCACAGATGACATCTAATTTCACTGCATATTGAAAGTGTGACATTTTTGCCAGTAAGAAAGGTGGTTGGAATTCCACCATATACGGTACACCTTAAATTTGTAGGGGTGATACTGAAGGTGTTGGACACACTGTTTTACATAATACTACACTAGGAGGCGCCTATTCTCACCCTTTGTTTTTCATATATATATATATACATATATATATATATCCCTCCAATGGCGGCACTCAATTAATTGGCTTGATAAAAGCGCTGAACGGCGCTGAAACGTTGCCTTAAAACAGCCGACTTGTGTCATTTTTACTTGAACCTTTGAGTGCCGCCATTGGAGGGATATATTACGTGGAGCCGTGCAGGCTTACATGAGGAAGGCACCGGGTGCAGCATGTGATTTATGTCAGTGGAGTGCCGGAGTTGGAGAAACATATATATATATATATATATATATATATATATACTTAACACATCCAGCAGCGGCGGCACTCACGGGTCTTACTCACAGTCAATAAAGTACAAAAAGTGCTGTTATTCCATCACTGTGATGGAATAAAAGCACTTTTTGCACTTTATTGACTGTGAGTAAGACCCGTGAGTACCGCCGCTGCTGGATGTGTTAAGTATTGGATTGTTCCGGATGGCACCAGGGCATTAATTCATGGTAGGAGAGAGTGCCGATTCAATTCTGCTTGTATATATATATATATATATATATATATATATATACACACACACAAACACACACAAAAGATGGGTACTCACAGGTTTGAAAGAAGTCACACATACACATGTTCTTGATAATGGTCCAGAGACCAAATGTTCAACAACTTAAAGTCTGTATGTGTGACTACTTTCAAAACCCGTGAGTACCCATCTTTTGTGCATATGTTTGGGCTGTTTATGACTCGGGAGGGCGCCAGGGCAAGTATTGTGGAAAACTTTGAGTGGAGTGTCCTGAGGACCGAGTCTGAGAACCACTGCATTACACCATCCATGCTGCCCCATGAGCTATATTTAAATCTTCGTCTCAATAATACAATGTACTGTTTATTTAAACAGATATTATTTGGAAACTGTTGAAAGGGCTTTCAAATTGAAACATGATTTCACATGTTTAATGAATTAAATTGTCCTAAAACTACAAAATACAAGAGTGGATTCTCTAATAATGCTGTACAAGGAATTTAGTGTAGTTCATTTACTAAACGCTGTTTATGGGTATACAAGGATACAGTTTAATGTGATAATAAAACTATTGCTATATAATCAAATATGTAAATATCAAAATCAACATTTATTGTATATAACTCAATGCTAATGCATACTGTACAACCATAAGGTACAGATCTAAAATTGTCAGAGGCAGGGGCGGATTGGCCCACCAGGACACCATGACAGATTCCGATGGGCTGGTCTGATACCCCCCTCAGCCAGGTTGATTCACACTCAGGCTGGGATGGCTCACACTGCTTTTAGTACTTGTGGTTCATTGGAACGCATTCCGGAAGTTAGGCTAGCGGGCACTTCCAGATGTCGCTGGCCGTGAAAAGTGGTGAAGCCGTTCTACCAACGGGGTACCTAGAGAAATGTAACCAGCCCAGCAGCATCCTCTCCCTGGCCCCGGCCAAAGGTCTCTTCAATGAGCCCGGCCCAGGAGCAGCAGCAAAGCGATGGTCGAAGCCGGGTTCACTACACCCGCCACCACCCTAGCTCCCACACTCTCACTGGACTGGCCAGAGCGGCAACTGAGCACTGAAGGGGACCCGGCAGAGAGGTTATTGTTAATTACATTATTTGCATTATCATGATGGTGTATGGGTTAGGTCGTCCCCGGTCACAGTTTATGGTTTGGGGACTGGACAGGAGTAGGATGTATCTTGTTCTCATGATGCCAGCTGACCAGGCTGCGCTCACAGCCAGCCCTGGGACAATCTCTTATGCAAAGTCCTTCAGCCCTATAGCTGCCCAATGTCTGTCCATGATGATGGGCCTATTTATGTGATGTGGTGGCTACATATGAAATGTGGTGGCTACGTATATAATGCGGTGCTATTCGTGTAATAATGTGGCTATGTATATAATCAGGGGCGGATTGGCCACTGTGACAGATTCCGGACCTCTGAGGAGTGACCAAGCCCCCCTCAACCGATTCCACCCCCATAAGGGCTGCTTCCATAAATTTCCCGGGCTGGTGTTCGATCCCAATCCACCCCTGGTCATAGGACCCATAATTCTCATGGGGAAGCCCTAGAGATCTCCAATGATCAGATTAGGATTTTGTTCTCTTTGAAGTAAAATTGTGAGTTGTCTTGGAAGTGGGTTTATTTTCCCTTACTCTAGATTAAAACACATTTAAATTTGTTAAGCATAAGAGATCTGTGTTTTTTTTCTCTTCTTTTATCCAATTAATATAGCACTGTTATTTCAGATTAGAATTAAAACACTAAGAATTGTACACAAATTAAATGTTTTTATTGACACATGTAATGCTTTAGAATTAACTTAAATTGGGGATACATTTGAGAATAAAAAAAATGGAAGGCAGTTTATTGTCTGAACACTTATCAAAACTTCAATAAACCATAAATTAAGTTATGCTAATTTGGCAGTATTTGCAGCTCTAATACTCTCAATTAAGCCCATTATACAGCTCTCTTATCATGAAACTAAACCATCAATTTAATTTTTATTTCCAAGGTCAGAAAAGAACAAAGACATAACAGACCAACAAGATTTGATAGAAAATGCTTTCACTTAGAAAACTGGGTACTGCAAATCATGAGAAAGATATATACAGTATATATTTTTGGCTTAGTTTACTATTCAGTCATTTAAATACAAGATTATATTAAGAAACCTTCTCCTAAAAATATTGAAATAAATACTAGATTGTAGTGAAAGTATCTTTACAATCTCCATAATTGTAGTGTACAAAAAGATGACAAATATTTATTTTGACATATGTTGTTTTACAAAGTGCAATTACCATATGCAATAAAGCATACAATTTCAGAAATACATTCTAGATTTTAAATGTAAAACTAAAATTGATAAGAGATTAATGTTAAAACTCTATTTAGAGACTGTAGGTTTAAGGCTATGTCCGTAGTAGATGTCACCTGAGGATTACAATGAATTGTGTTAAAACTAGTAACACATCTAAGAAGTACGTGCACTGGTGTTACAAATTCCACAATTACAAGATGAATGTACTAACAAGGATCAATAATTGGCATATTAAAAAACTGATTTGTACATTGGTGGAATTATTGGGGTGCAGATTGGGAAGTGGAGGTGAGAGTGGCCAGGTAATGCTATTTCTCTATCGTCCTAGTGGATGCTGGGGTTCCTGAAAGGACCATGGGGAATAGCGGCTCCGCAGGAGACAGGGCACAAAAAGTAAAGCTTTAGGATCAGGTGGTGTGCACTGGCTCCTCCCCCTATGACCCTCCTCCAAGCCTCAGTTAGATTTTTGTGCCCGACCGAGAAGGGTGCAATCTAGGTGGCTCTCCTAAAGAGCTGCTTAGAAAAGTTTAGCTTAGGTTTTTTATTTTACAGTGAGTCCTGCTGGCAACAGGATCACTGCAACGAGGGACTTAGGGGAGAAGAAGTGAACTCACCTGCGTGCAGGATGGATTGGCTTCTTGGCTACTGGACATTAGCTCCAGAGGGACGATCACAGGTACAGCCTGGATGGTCACCGGAGCCTCGCCGCCGGCCCCCTTGCAGATGCTGAAACGAGAAGAGGTCCAGAATCGGCGGCAGAAGACTCCTCAGTCTTCTTAAGGTAGCGCACAGCACTGCAGCTGTGCGCCATTTTCCTCTCAGCACACTTCACACGGCAGTCACTGAGGGTGCAGGGCGCTGGGAGGGGGGCGCCCTGGGAGGCAAATGAAAACCTTTTTTGGCTAAAAATACCTCACATATAGCCTCCGGGGGCTATATGGAGATATTTAACCCCTGCCAGAATCCGTTAAGAGCGGGAGACGAGGCCGCCGAAAAAGGGGCGGGGCCTATCTCCTCAGCACACAGCGCCATTTTCCCTCACAGAAAGGCTGGAGGGAAGGCTCCCAGGCTCTCCCCTGCACTGCACTACAGAAACAGGGTTAAAACAGAGAGGGGGGGCACTAATTTGGCGTTAGAAATATATAAAAAAGATGCTATAAGGGAAAACACTTATATAAGGTTGTCCCTATATAATTATAGCGTTTTTGGTGTGTGCTGGCAAACTCTCCCTCTGTCTCCCCAAAGGGCTAGTAGGTCCTGTCCTCTATCAGAGCATTCCCTGTGTGTGTGCGGTGTGTCGGTACGTGTGTGTCGACATGTATGAGGACGATGTTGGTGAGGAGGCGGAGCAATTGCCTGTAATGGTGATGTCACTCTCTAGGGAGTCGACACCGGAATGGATGGCTTATTTAGGGAATTACGTGATAATGTCAACACGCGCCAAGGTCGGTTGACGAAATGAGACGGCCGACAAACAATTAGTACCGGTCCAGACGTCTCAAAAACACCGTCAGGGGTTTTAAAACGCCCGTTTACTTTAGTCGGTCGACACAGACACAGACAGGGACACTGAATCCAGTGTCGACGGTGAATAAACAAACGTATTCCTTATTAGGGCCACACGTTAAGGGCAATGAAGGAGGTGTTACATATTTCTGATACTACAAGTACCACAAAAGAGGGTATTATGTGGGATGTGAAAAAACTACCGTAGTTTTTCCTGAATCAGATAAATTAAATGAAGTGTGTGATGATGCGTGGGTTCCCCCCGATAGAAAATATGGGCGGTATACCCTTTCCCGCCAGAAGTTAGGGCGCGTTGGGAAACACCCCTTAGGGTGGATAAGGCGCTCACACGCTTATCAGAACAAGTGGCGGTACCGTCTATAGATAGGGCCGTCCTCAAGGAGCCAGCTGACAGGAGGCTGGAAAAATATCATAAAAAGTATATACACACATACTGGTGTTATACTGCGACCAGCGATCGCCTCAGCCTGGATGTGCAGAGCTGGGGTGGCTTGGTCGGATTCCCTGACTAAAAATATTGATACCCTTGACAGGGACAGTATTTTATTGACTATAGAGCATTTAAAGGATGTATTTCTATATATGCGAGATGCACAGAGGGATATTTGCACTCTGGCATCAAGAGTAAGTGCGATGTCCATATCTACCAGAAGATGTTTATGGACACGACAGTGGTCAGGTGATGCAGATTCCAAACGGCACAAAGGTGTATTGCCGTATAAAGGAAGAGGAGTTATTTGGGGTCGGTCCATCGGACCTGGTGGCCACGGCAACTGCTGGAAAATCCACCGTTTTTACCCTAAGTCACATCTCTGCAGAAAAAGACACCGTCTTTTCAGCTTCAGTCCTTTCGTCCCTATAAGAGTCATATCTGCCCAGGGATAGAGGAAAGGGAAGAAGACTGCAGCAGGCAGCCCATTCCCAGGAACAGAAGCGTTTCCACCGCTTCTGACAAGCTCTCAGCATGACGCTGAGACCGTACAGGACCCCTGGATCCTACAAGTAGTATCCCAGGGGTACAGTTTGGAATGTCGAGACGTTTCCCCTGCGCAGGCTCCTGAAGTCTGCTTTACCAAGGTCTCCCTCCGACAAGGAGGCAGTATGGGAAAAAATTCACGAGCTGTATTCCCAGCAGGTGATAATTAAATTACCCCTCCTACAACAAGAAAAGGGGTATTATTCCACACTATATTGTGGTACTGAAGCCAGAAGGCTAGGTGAGACTTATTCTAAATCTAAAAAAATTTGAACACTTACAAAGGTTCAAATCAAGATGGAGTCACTCAGAGCAGTGATAACGAACCGGGATCCATGTCCCAAATTTGCCCTTATCACTAAGGGTACCTCAGGTTCGTGGTACAGAACTGTCACTATCAGTTTCAGACGCTGCCGTTTGGATTGTCTACGGCACCCCGGGTCTTTACCAAGGTAATGGCCGAAATGATGGTTCTTCTTCGAAGAAAAGGCGTCTTAATTATCCCTTACTTGGACGATCTCCTGATAAGGGCAAAGTCCAGGGAACAGTTGGAGGTCGGAGTAGCACTATCTCGGATACTGTTACAACAGCAGGGGTGGATTCTAAATATTCCAAAATCGCAGCTGATCCCGACAACAAGTCTCCTGTGCTTAGGGATGATTCTGGACACAGTCCAGAAAAAGGTGTTTCTCCCGGAAGAGAAAGCCAGGGAGTTATCCGAGCTAGTCAGGAACCTCCTAAAATCAGTGCATCATTGCACAAGGGCCATGGTAAAAAAAAAAATGGTGACTTCCTTCGAAGCAATTCCAGTCGGCAGATTTCATGCAAGAACTTTTCAGTGGGATCTGCTGGACAAATGGTCCGGATCGCATCTTCAGATGCATCAGCGGATAACCCTATATCCAAGGACAAGGGTGTCTCTCCTGTGGTGGTTACAGAGTGCTCATCTTCTAGAGGGCCGCAGATTCGGCATTCAGTTTTGGATGTTGGTGACCACGGAGGCCAGCCTGAGAGGCTGGGGAGCAGTCACACAAGGAAAAAATTTCCAGGGAGTGTGATCAAGTCTGGAGATTTTTCTCCACATAAATATAGCTAAGGGTAAATTTATAATGCTCTAAGCTTAGCAAGACCTCTGCTTCAAGGTCAGCCGGTATTGATCCAGTGGGATAAAACATCACGGCAGTCGCCCACGTAAATAGACAGGGCGGCACAAGAAGCAGGAGGGCAGTGGCAAAAACTGCAAGGACTTTTCGCTGGGCGGAAAATCATGTGATAGCACTGTCAGCAGTGTTTCATTCCGGGAATGGAAACTGGGAAGCAGACTTCCTCAGTAGGCACGACCTCCACCCGGCAGAGTGGGAACTTCATGGGGAAGTTTTCCACATAATTGTAAACCGTTGAGAATTACCAAAGGTGGACATGATGGCGTCCCGTCTGAACAAAAAACGGGACAGGTATTGCGCCAGGTTAAGAGACCCTCAGGCAATAGCTGTGGACGGTCTGGTAACACCGTGGGTGTACCAGTCGGTGTATGTGTTCCATCCTCTGCTTTTCATACCTAAGGTACTGAGAATTATAAGACGTAGAGGAGTAAGAACTATACTCATGGCTCCGGATTGGCCAAGAAGGACTTGGTACCCGGAACTTCAAGAGATGCTCACAGAGGACTTATGGCCTCTGCCGCTAAGAAGGGACTTGTTTCAGCAAGTACCATGTCTGTTCCAAGACTTACCGCAGCTGCGTTTGACGGCATGGCGGTGGAACGCCGGATCCTAAGGGAAAAGGCATTCAGGAAGAGGTCATTCCTACCCTGGTCAAAGCCAGAAAGGAGGTGACCGCACAACATTATCACCACATGTGGCGAAAATATGTTGCGTGGTGTGAGGCCAGGAAGGCCCCACGAAGAAATTTCAACTCGGTCGATTCCCGCATTTCTTGCAAACAGGAGTGTCTATGGGCCTCAAATTGGGGTCCATTAAGGTTCAAATTTCGGCCCTGTCGATTTTTCTTCCAGAAAGAATTGGCTTCAGTTCCTGAAGTCCAGAAGTTTGTCAAGGGAGTATTGCATATACAACCCCCTTTTGTGCCTCCAGTGGCACTGTGGGATCTCAACGTAGTTCTGGGATTCCTCAAAACACATTGGTTTAAAACCAGTCAAATCTGTGGATTTGAAGCATCTCACATGAAAAGTGAACATGCTCTTGGACCTGGCCTGGACCAGGCGAGTGTCAAATTGGTGTTTTTTTCTCAAAAAAGCCCATATCTGTTTGTCCTTTCGGACAGGGCAGAGCTGCGGACTCGTCCCCAGTTCTCTCCCTAAGGTGGTGTCAGTGTTTCACCTGAACCAGCTTATTGTGGTGTCTTGCGCCTACTAGGGACTTGGAGGACTCCAAGTTGCTAGATGTGGTCAGGGCCCTGAAAATATAGGTTCCAGGACGGCTGGAGTCAGGAAAACTGACTTGCTGTTATCCTGTATGCACCCAACAAACTGGGTGCTCTTGCTTTTAAGCAGACTTTTGCTAGTTGGATGTGTAATACAATTCAGCTTGCACATTCTGTGGCAGGCCTGCCACAGCCAAAATATGTAAATGCCCATTCCACAAGGAAGGTGGGCTCATCTTGGGCGGCTGCCCGAGGGGTCTCGGCTTTACAACTTTGCCGAGCGGCTATTTAGTCAGGGGCAAACACGTTTGTAAAATCCTACAAATTTGATACCCTGGCTAAGGAGGACCTGGAGTTCTCTCATTCGGTGCTGCAGAGTCATCCGCACTCTCCCGCCCGTTTGGGAGCTTTGGTATAATCCCCATGGTCCTTTCAGGAACCCCAGCATCCACTAGGACGATAGAGAAAATAAGAATTTACTTACCGATAATTCTATTTCTCGGAGTCCGTAGTGGATGCTGGGCGCCCATCCCAAGTGCGGATTATCTGCATTACTTGTACATAGTTACAAAAATCGGGTTATTATTGTTGTGAGCCATCTTTTCAGAGGCTCCGCTGTTATCATACTGTTAACTGGGTTCAGACCACAGGTTGTACAGTGTGATTGGTGTGGCTGGTATGAGTCTTACCCGGGATTCATAAATCCTTCCTTATTGTGTACGCTCGTCCGGGCACAGTACCTAACTGAGGCTTGGAGGAGGGTCATAGGGGGAGGAGCCAGTGCACACCACCTGATCCTAAAGCTTTACTTTTTGTGCCCTGTCTCCTGCGGAGCCGCTATTCCCCATGGTCCTTTCAGGAACCCCAGCATCCACTACGGACTCGAGAAATAGAATTATCGGTAAGTAAATTCTTATTATTACCTGAACTTGTTGCCGACACACAATTATGGCAGATGCTTTGTGTGCTAATCTAATTTTAATATAATTTATAGAATCAATCAAAAAGTATTCAATGTATATATATTTTTTTTTATTCAATTCCCTCCAGAAGAATTTTAACAATGTATTACTATGGTTTATCAGAGGCCGGTATTCGCATGAAGGGAATTAGTGGTGCCTATTATAATAGGTATTAGGTAGTATCCTGATAACCCAAATCTTCCTCCCAGTGCTGTTAATTATTTTGATGTTAATCCCAGTCTCCGATCTTCCCATCTATAGTTAAGTAGTGCCTTGGGGACATGACCAGTTCCTAAGAAACTGGTAGGCTGAATTTTTAGGAATATTAGCTCAATCCACAAATGGATCTTCTACTTTATGTAGGTAACTGTTGCTCTTTAATCGCTCATGTATGTATTTTTTGTGTTTGCTACACCATCATATAGCTATGTGCATTTCTTCTCTTTTACAAGGGATGACATACACACTACCCTAACTTGTTCCTGCTAGTAAAAGTTTCTAATGGGGTTTACCATAAGTACCCAATACCCAGTAAAGGAAGAGAATTATGGCAGTGATACTACAGTATAACCTTATTCTATGATGTACAATTAAGCAATTCAAGACATAACTGGGCATTCTAATAAATATAAACTATTGCTTTGCATATATTCCTGAACATGAAACATAAAACCTTCTGTCACCTTTATTCCAAACCTTCATTTAAAATCATATATACAAATCTACCTTTCTATAATAGGAAATGTTTACATTTTTAACGCTACAGGATGCTGAGGGTTCTAAAGGTATTCTAAGGCATTAGCATTGTTAATAAATACTGTCATCTACTGTCATTATGAAAATAAAGTACCATATATAACTATGGAAATTGGAGTGTAAATAATAATTGTATCTAGGTAACTAAATTAAATATCTAAAAATTCATAGCTACTGCTAATGCCTTCATGTCTCTGTATGTAGTTTCTTGAACAGTCCGGCAAAAAAAACATAAAAAATCTCTGACACTAAAAAAAAGAATTGCTATAGAACAAAAAATAAACCTTGTAAGGATGGCAGTAAAAATATTACCAAAGGCAATAAGTTAGTGCAAGCAATAAAAATAACCTTTTTCTTAATATACTGTCTTTCTTTCTGTAAACAGGAAGTAGCAGTAATGGGGTTTCAGTATTGCCAAGGGTATAACGCACTCTCCCTTTGCACCCACTACATGCTGTATTTTACTGAGAAACATTAATAAGTGGACCATTTAACTTTTGTGCTTTCTTTTTTTTGATGCACAGAAAACAAATCACATGATTCATGTCATTATGACCCTAACCTCCACTGCGCTATGTGGTCATTGGTGTCATTTTGCTGGGGATATGTTGATGAAATTCAAAGCAAATTTTGAATGAAACCCCCATGCCCTAAACTAGGCAATTAGGCAGCATCCTGGGCTAGTCCAGGAATACTTATAGACATTCTAGGAGAGTAGTCAAGTGGGAAAATAAAAAGAAGATCTACAATGTTAGGGTCATTCATGAGTTGTAACAGTGAAAACCATGATGCTGAAAGGAGCACAATTCCACGAGCACTCCATGCTTTAAGGATGGCGACACAGCTTTTTTCCCCTCCAAAAAAAGATCAAAGATACATTTTGCAGGGGCGGTGCCGTGATCATGCAGTTCATTTTTAAAGCTGTAGCCCCTTGTTCCTCCCCTCCATGATCCCCTGGAGAGAAGTCCCACAAATTGGACAACCATGCAAGTAGGGACACTTGCTCGCAAGATTTGCAAATTTCCAACTAAATAAATTAGTTTACAGTACACAGCTGAGTTGTTTTCTTTGCATTTTTCACCTATTTTCAACATTTTATTTGAGGTTCCTTTGCATTCAGATCTTAGGAAAAATAAATGCAGAACAATTAGAAATGCACAGTAGAACTGCTTGTGAGCTCAAGTCCTACAGCATCACATATGGTCCAGATTATTCTGCCCAGGAAAACAGATGCAGAGAATTCTCATTCTGTGTCCAGCAGTCATGGTGGCAGATGTGCACCCTCATTGGCCAGATTTATTAACCCATTGATAATACAGTCTTTTGGAATGGATGTGCAGGTTACACAAATGTTGTGATAGAAGTGTTAATCTGTCCTTATTACATAGATTTATCAGTTATTGGCAGATTATCTGAAAAGTCAATCGATAAGTCATCTATATCTATTTAAGATCTTGATTCTCTAAATGTGCAAGACTCATGGTTCTAAACTGTAATGTAGGACACAAAAAGTAACATTTTCATAATCCTATAGAAAAAAAACTGATAAATCTATCTACAGATGGGTAAACTTGAAGAGATGTGAATTGCTATTTGTACTGTAGGTAACTGGCATGTACAGTACCTTGCTGGCACGTGCCAGGGTGAACATACAATACCTCCTCTACTCATCACATTATATGCACGTTTCTACAGAAAAGTGTAAATTGGCTTTAACATCACACAGTTACAGAGAGAGACAGAAACATGCCATATATACAGTAAAGTACCTACACAAATATTGGGTTCTGTTATCATAAGGTGAGATTTGAATATTACAGATTGCAGGCACTGTATTATGTATGGTAGTATAATATGAGACACCGCACCACAACTGAGTCATTTCAAATGCTGTAATGGACTATTATGCCCAATGTTACATTGCTTTTCCTGACTGACTTCTTCATTACCAGGGAGAAGGGGCAAATCATTTCTAGTTTCTAGATGATGTTTTGTACTTGATCAGAGCCTGGTCTCTTGTACTTCTTCTTCTGTTTCTTCCTGCAAGGCAGTGATCTTGGGTCTTGATTTCCTCTTACTGGAGTTTCTGCGGTGTAGTGGAAATAGTTTTAAGCGGTCAGAATGACTCATGGCCTGCTTGAAGAAACTCTTTTCGTTCATCAATTTCTGTATAGAATCGTACTGCCGCACTGTATTCTCTTCTATTACCTGAAAGAGCGATAAACATGTTTTAAACCTACAATTATACAGTATGCAGTATTAGTTTAAAATTACATATTTTCAAATGTAATCTGATCAAAACATAAAAGCACTATTTGAAAGTGCTAACATTTACTCATTTTAACTATTTCTTCATATAGTTTTTACTAAAAACGATGGAAACTCCATGAGTATCATGAACCTTCTCATACAAAATGATGGCAGGGGGAGGCAATCACAAGGACCGCCTGTAGGGTCCCGGCGGTCCCAATGTCAACAGTGCACTCAGGAGCTGGGGTCCTTCAGAGGAAGTATGTTTTAGCTTTGTGTGCGATCTAGCTACATTATCTCTCTCTTGGTTTCCATCTATCTACAGTATCTACAGTCTCTATCTCCCTAGGGGGTTTCTATCTATCTGCAGTGTCTCTCTACATTTATCTTTCTCTCCATCAGTATTCTACATCTCTCTCTGGGGCAGATGTATTAACCTGGAGAAGGGATAAGGAAGTGATAAACCAGTGATATGTGCAAGGTGATAAAGGCAGCAGCCAATAAGCTCCCACTTGTGGCGCATGCACAGTTCTGACCCGATCGCACCATTGCGATAAACTGCAGCGTGCAATCGGGTCAGAATGACGTGTCCTATAGATGTGTCCTATATTGTGACGTGTCCTATAGACGTGTCCTATATTGTGGTCACATCACGTCATTCCTAACATGGGATGTTCCTGCTATCCATTATCTGTGACTGAGAGTTGCATAACGTGATGCATACGCATCTCAGTGCTGCTATTAAATGCTGCTATATGCACAAACACACCCGGAAAACCCCCCTTATAAATCCTGCGTTTGCCCCTGAAACCAGCATACATACAGTGGTGTAGCTATGATAGGTAGAGGTTGTGCGGTGCACGTAGGGTCCTAAGTCCAGGGGGGCCCACACCACACACCCATTTTTTTTTAATACTTACAGTACCTCTCCTGATTCCTGTTTTGGCGGCAACTGGGCTGCACAAATCACAGGGAAAATGGCAAAGCAACTATTTTGATCATGAGCAGAAGGAAAAACACCAGGAAAATGGCCGCCAGAACATTTCCCAGAGATATGTGCATGTGCAGTAGACTCAGGCACAATGCTGTAGTCTACTAGTACTCCTAGGGAGGAATTCAGTTGTTTGAAAAGTCGGTTGGGTGTCTGTTTTTTCCTGTCTATTAGGAAAAAACAGACACCCAACTGACTTTTCAAACAACGGAATACTGCCCCTAGGGCCAAATGTAATAGAGTGAGAGTTTCAGAAAGTGAGAGATTTGGTAAGGTTTTGCAGTTTTTTTTTAAAGTGACAATCATTTACACAGCAAGATCAACCTGGTTTTGCGGTGTAAATGATTGCCACTTAAAAATAAACTGCAAAACCTTACCAAATCTCTCACTTTCTGAAACTCTCACTCTATTACATTTGGCCCCTAGTGTTCAGAGTCTACTGTGCTGCAGGCTGTAGAGGAGGGGACGAAAATTGCACATGGGCCCCCTCCTCTCTTAATACACCCTTGCATACATACTATAAAAATATGAATTTGCTTAAATTAAAGCAACTACATCTCAATGTGTCAACCGTACAATGGTGTTGCTCCTCCTGAGTATCTGAAAAAATCCACTCTCCACCACCAAACAGCAGGTAACTGTTTTTTGCTTTCTTTTGAAGGTATTAATGTTATGCAGTTGCGCTGGTGTCACCATTTTGACATGTCAACATTCATGATGTCTACATGGTTAAAATGTCAACTTAATGTCGATATATGAAATGCTTAGTGAAAAAGTCTACATTTGCATTAGTGTTAGCATTACTGTTAGGGTTAGGGATAGACTCACATTAAAAAGGGACTGTCAGCAATTCAACCATGCATCAGTATTAACATGCTTGGTGGAGATACTATGAACATATTGGCATGTTCAGTGCACACATAACGGCCACATTCTCATGTCGGCCTAATGAATGTTATTATTCTGAATGTAGACATAATATACTGAACCCTATTTTATATCTTTAATTCCCCCCATATCATGTCTCCCATCAATCTCCCCCACATCACTTGCCCATGACCATATTATGTCAGGTAATTGTGTCTCCAATTTATACTATTCCAAATAGACCTGGACAGTGCCTTATATACAGTACATGCACAACTCTCTGCTCTGCTGCGTCCTCAGCTCCTCTGGGGCGGGTACAATTTGGGTGCATAGTGAAGGTGTGGGCCCCGTTGCACTGCTATTTCTTGTGAGTCATAGGGACAGATTAAATTAGTCACGAGTTGGCCAAAAATAGTTTCACATGGGATAAAAACCCACAGCATCAATGTTTTGCTATTAAATTAGAAATGTACATTAGTTAAAACAGATTTTAGTTTCTAGCTCTAGACTAGGTGAAAAGTAGGGAATATCCTTACTAAAATGTAAAATTGACAGGATACAGTAACCCGGGATACCCCACCCAATGAATGTTAATGTATTTAGATGTTTTTAAACAAGAATATATGAGTAAGAAAGACGTCATATTTCAGATCATTTTCTCTAAATAGCCGAAAAATGGGTAACATGACGTGGGACGCGTGATGAAATATCGATGGGAAAAGGGGATTTGAACTTGCAGAGATAAGAGTTACAAAGGTGTTGTTTTTGTTTTCAAACTTTTTACAAACT
The DNA here is from genome assembly GCF_028390025.1 of Pseudophryne corroboree. Classification (NCBI taxonomy): domain Eukaryota; kingdom Metazoa; phylum Chordata; class Amphibia; order Anura; family Myobatrachidae; genus Pseudophryne; species Pseudophryne corroboree. The sequence continues at coordinate 473,001,464 of NC_086449.1, forward strand.
TGTATATACATACATAAACCCCCCTGTAGATTCATTTTATTGTGCACCACAATACTCTGGACCAGTGGTTCTTCACCTATGTGCATGATCAGAAGACCCCTGTGCATGATCAGAAGACCCCTGTGCATGATCAGAAGACCCCTGTGCATGATCAGAAGACCCATGTGCATGATCAGAAGACCCATGTGCATGATCAGAAGACCCCTGTGCATGATCAGAAGATCCATGTGCATGATCAGAAGATCCCTGTGCATGATCAGAAGACCCATGTGCATGATCAGAAGACCCCTGTGCATGACCAGAAGACCCCTGTGCATGATCAGAAGACCCCTGTGCATGATCAGAAGACCCATGTGCATGATCAGAAGACCCCTGTGCATGATCAGAAGACCCCTGTGCATGATCAGAAGACCCGTGTGCATGGTCAGAAGACCCCTGTGCATGATCAGAAGACCCCTGTGCATGGTCAGAAGACCCCTGTGCATGATCAGAAGACCCCTGTGCATGATCAGAAGATCCCTGTGCATGATCAGAAGACCCATGTTAGGACAATGTATATGTGGCACTAACTTACCAGGAAGTACTGACACTCCAGCAGGGCCTCCAGCCTGTGCTCAGACAGGATGACGGTACAATTAGCAAATGCATGCTTTAGAGTTTTCCTAATAATCTGAAAAGTTCTGAAATAAAATAAGATTCACATCATTAATTAATGTATTTGATGCCATTTAAAACTTGACCATATCAGCTGTATTGACAAACTTACATGGGATCCAGATGAGCACTAGGTTCATCCAGCAGGAGAATTTTTGCTTTGCTAAGAACTGATCTGGCCAGGCACACCAGCTGTTTGTGGCCATGGCTTAGTACACATCCGCCATCCAGGAGGACGAAATCCAGCTGACCTGGAAACTGCTCAATTATGGACTTCAATCCAACCTACAGAGAGAATTGTGAAACCCATTCTTATTAACTGTGCATTGTATTTAATAGTGTTTTGCCTTAACATGAATAAATCATAAACATTTCTAGTAAATAAGGATGTGCCAAAATAATTGTGTTAATGAATTCTCTTTTTAAATATTTGCTAACATTCCACTAACGTATCTCCACCTCCAGAGGCATACAGGAAGCTGCTGAACAATACAGTTTACAGAGACAAGTGTCTTGTGCAGGAACACAAAGGACGGGGTATGTCACATGATACTGTTCTCTGGTAAGTTCAGACTTTCACAACATACACAACTTTAATATATAGGATCATTTTCTCAGACATGAAGTCACTCTGTCTAACCACAAGGTGGCATCACCACACAGAAAAATAATGTAAACTGTGTGACTTCTCAGTAAAGAAAACACTGTACTGTTCTTAAGTAAGTCCTTTGGCAGGCTGAGTATATGGCAGCACACATCCAGCAAGCAGTCTTTGTTATTTGTCATTTTATCAAGATGTTCACAATGCAGCTCATTGTCACCACTGGTAATTTTGTAATCCTCATCACGCATATAGGACCAGTGTGTAGCTTTACCTCTTCAGCAACTTTCCAGATCTCTTCATCACTGTATTTCCCATAGGGGTCCAGATTTTTTCTAATCGTTCCAGAAAATATGAATACTTTCTGTGGGGGATAGTAGAAGAAACAGGATCACGAACAGCTTTCAGCTTTTTTGTAAAGTAGTGTCATGCGTCTTATGAGGTGTATAAACGTGGGTAAAATAAGACTTCCTTGTGACGATGTTGTGCCAACACTTATTACAGAAAAGCGAAATCTGTTTCCTCCTTTATTTGAAAGAAGGTAATTGTTAAGCACTTGATTATAAATGGCATCCATTTACAAATGATATGCCTTGCATAACTCTTACAAAACTCTTACAAACTGTTCCTCATATTAACAGTTCTCTTCATTTTACTGAGAGATCTATGTGTAAAGAGATACAGTATCTATAATGCACACTCAACAACAAAGCAAGCCTGAGTATTCAATACACCAGGTACCCCAAGAACACAGAAATAAACTAAGCAAAAAATATAGGAACAATGACCTCTGGCGATATGTGTATATAATAATAGAAAATAGTCAAAACTTCTGTGCTAAGCAATGAATGACAGTTTATTATATAGCAATATGATTAGAATTCTATGATAACCATATGGGAATAGTATATGAGTGAGATATGGATAACAAAGGAGTTGCATGTCTATTACTAGCTCCACATCACACAAAACAATACAAATTATAGTTAGCTCATAGAATGGCACAAACAAATTATAAAACCAGCTTATTTCAAGTTGTAATAAGACAAAATAATAAAAATAATGTCCTAGGCTCACATAGAGCTTAGTGGTGGTGCAATAAAGTAAAGTGGACCGTACCCAGCTGGAGATGTAGGAGCCGCAGGTGGTAAACAGCAGTGTATGTCCGGATAATACCCTGCAATGGCAAGTCTTGCCTTGAATAAGAGCTCCTGATAGCTCGAAACGCATTGGCTTGGTTCCTGTGCATGCAATAACTTAACCGTGAACCTGTCTCACCCGTTCCCGAACTGCTTTGGAGTCATTGCAGGGTATTATCCAGAAATACTTTGCTGTGTACCTCCTGCATCACCTAAGATACACTCTGTATTGTATGGTGGTCAATAGTTTGCATTCTGTATAGTATGGAGGTCACTAGGATGAATGCTGTATTTTATAATGCATACTAGGATGTATTCTATTTCATGACGGTTACTGGGATGCACTCTGTAATGTTCATAATCACAAGAATGCTAACTGTATTAAATTTCAATCACTAGGATGTTCTCTGTACTGTATATTACTTATTAAGATGCTCTCTGTGTTACATCAGTCACTGGGATGCTACTGTATTGTATGCTACTCACCAGCATGAAGTCTGTATTGTGTCTCACTCTTTTGGATGCTCTCTTTATTGTATGGCAGTTACAACAATGCTCTCTGTATTGTAGATCACTATGATGCTCTTTCATATATCTATCACTAATACTGGGCAAATTATTATACAAAACAAAATAATACAGTATAATGCTTTTTCTTACTTGCTTAATTCTAAATAAAAAGTATCTGTTAAATTGCTGATATTAGTGTTTAGTGGTAATCACAGTTGTATTTAAGAATATGTGAATTTATATATGAAAGTCACTTCTGCACCATGAAGAAGTCATAGGGAGGGTGGGACCTGTTCTTGTGAACGATGGACTTATCCAATTTCATGGGTGGTACAACCTAAAGCTTTGAGTGCAGGTAGCCAAAGACAAATACATTTTTTATACCACCCATCCGGGATTCCTCCATACAGTACAGAAATTGAGAGATCTGTCCTTACTCAGGAGGCTTGGCAATCCCATATGGACAGTTTCTGTAATCCAAGGGCCTCTCTGCTGCTGTGTAAACCTTTGACTGTTTCCTCTAAATACTTTTGTCACATCACATTTGTTGGACACAAGCAAAGGAAACAGCCCAGGTGTACTCCATTTAATTACCAGGCATCAATCAGTGCAATGTTACAAACACACAGACTCCCCCTCAGACTCTCCACCTCTCTACAAAACTTCAAACGGGCTCTTAAGACCCACTTCTTTACCAAACCCAGCCAAATCTCATCCTAACCCACTGTTCCACGTTCTCTATGTACCACATTTGTGTCATAGAAACATAGAAACATAGAATTTGACGGCAGATAAGAACCACTTGGCCCATCTAGTCTGCCCCTTTTTTTTATCCTTTAGGTAATCTCAACCCTTTTTGAACCTTAATTCTTTGTAAGGATATTCATATGCCTATCCTAAGCATGTTTAAATTGCTCTACAGTCTTGGCCTCTACCACCTCTGATGGGAGGCTATTCCACTTATCCACTACCCTTTCTGTGAAGTCATTTTTCCTTAAATTTCCCCTGAACCTGCCTCCCTCCAGTTTCAGTGTATGTCCTCGAGTTCTAATACTTCTCTTCCTTTGAAGAATGTTTCCCCCCTGAACTTTGTTAAAACCTTTGGTATATTTAAAAGTTTCTATCATATCTCCCCTTTCCCTTCTCTCCTCCATACTATACATGTTAAGATCTTTTAGCCTTTCCGGGTAAGTTTTGTGATGTAGGCCATGCACCATTTTAGTTGCCCTTCTTTGTACACTCTCTAATGTATTTATATCCTTCTGGAGATATGGTCTCCAGAACTGGACACAGTATTCCAGATGAGGCCGCACCAATGACCTATACAGTGGCATTATTACTTCTCTTTTCCTGCTACTGATTCCTCTTCCTATGCAACCAAGCATCTGACTTGCCTTTCTCATTGCTTTGTTGCATTGCTTTCCTGCCTTTAAGTCACTTGAAATAGTGACTCCTAAATCCCTTTCCTCCTCAGTAGTTTCCATTATAGTACCCTTGATACTATATTTAGCCTTTGGGTTTTTGAGACCCAAGTGCATGATTTTGCATTTTTTAGCATTAAACTGTAGTTGCCATGTTCTTGACCATTTTTCAAGTCTAGCTAGGTCATCAATCATTTGTTTTACCCCTGTCTGTCTACCCCTCCCCTTAGAATGTAAGCTCTCACGAGTAGGGCCCTCTTCCCTCATGTGCTTATCCTTTTCTTACTTTAATAATCCTCAACTGCCCAAATCCCGCAGTTTTTTGGCCACCTTGGAACTCTGTCATTTACTGGTGTAGTTATGCTTAGTTACCCTGTACTTGTCCTATATTGTCTTCAACTGTAAGTCACTGTTTTCCTGTTTTGATTATGTGCATATGTACTCTGTAATTGGGCGCTGCGGAACCCTTGTGGTGCCATATAAATAAAGGATAATAATAATAATAATATACTAAGCAGTGAAAAGAGTGAAGAAGTAAGCCAGTGGAGAGATTGCCCATGGCAACCAATCAGCTGCTCTGTATAATTTTCTAGAATGCAAATTATAAATATTACTTCAATGCTGATTGGTTGCCATGGGCAACTTCTCAACTGGCTCACTTCTCCACTATTTTCACTGCTTAGTACATCTCCCCCACAGGCTGGTGGGTGACATTATAGAAAAGACAGAAAGATTGGCAATTGGGCGAGGTGGACCTTAGTCTGTGAAGGAGAGGACAAGAAATACTGTTAGTTAGTTGATACATACAAAAATATGGAAACACCTAGGAAAAGAATGATTTTATTATCTAATAATGTGTAGGACTGCCGTTGGCATGCAAGACTGCCTGAATTCTACTTCGAATGGATAAACATAAGTCCTGGATGGTCGACAATGGAATCTTAAACCATTCTTCATGCAAAACTTGCTCAATTTCCCGGTGTGATGTTGGAGGCGGATAATGTGACTGAACCCTGTTCTCCAAAACCAATCACAGGAATCTATGATATTGAGGTCTGGTAATTGGGGAAAGATGAGACAACTTGTCTGCATGCTCAGAAAACCACGATTGGACGACATGAGCTGCATGAATCGATGCCTGATCATCTTGGTACCAGGCATCACTTGCCGGAAACAATGTCTGCACCATGGGATGGACCTGGTCAACCAAAATGTCTACATAGTCCATGGCAGTGACTGAACCGTGGTTGGCCAAATCATCACCGACCCCCCACCATGCTTCACTCATGGCACCAGATAGTCCTGAACATACACTTGGCTCTGTGTTTTTTTACTCGTAAACTCATCCTATGATTGGGAACAGCATGAAAGGTGATTCAGGTGACCATATGATAGTCGTCCATAATTCAGCAGTCTACGATTTATAAGCATTACACCAATCTCTCCGTTTCTTGACATTCGCCAGGTTTACCAGTGGTTTGGCAACTTCAGCTCGCCCATGAATATCGCACTTGTAGAGTTCCCTCCTCACTGTTATTGAAGGCACTGGGTGTGTAACACGGGAATTTAGCTCAGCAGTCACTTTTGCAGTGGTTGTCTTATTATTTTTTGCCACAATCATCCTCAATGCCCTTCTGTCTCTGGCTATCAGTTTACACTTTCGTCCATGCTGATGTTTAGCTGATGATGTGTTTCTGGAAATGGTATATGCCGTCACTACCTTTAACAGTTCCTCATTATATCCCAAAAATACACAGACATACCCACTAGGCTGGCATCAACAATGTGCCCTCTCTGAAAGTCCATGAGCTCAGACATGATTCACTAATGCCTGCACAGAACAATGTCAACAGAGCAACGAAGACCTACAACCACCTCAACAGGTTTACCCTCATACAGGAAACACGAACTACTGTGGTGCCACGTCTGGTTTGACGTTGAAAATGCACATCTAATTCACGCATGCCATCGGCATGACGTTTCCATATTTTTGTCTAATCCCTGTATGTAAATCATACCCAGCAAGAGAAGTAAGGGGATTGTGACTGGAGATAAAAGAACACATCATTACCTGGGACAATGTATGTTTTTTGAGCACAGGGATTGGAGGAGTGTCATGTCAGTAATGCCTGGTGCAATTCTATTTGGTAAAAAAGTTTATCTGCAGGGGTTCAATTCATTTTATAAGGAGTGACACAAATGGAATATTGTGATTGGCTGGTGATTTATTACTCAGCATGATTCATGTGTCATTGATTTATGCAACCTGTGCAGAGTAGCCAACTGGACCAGGTTCTTAAGATTTTACCTATTTTTGTCATGGAAAATGTCCCCATCTTCCAATATTGATCAGCCTTGCAGAAAAGTAACTTTTATTCTGGGTATGAGGGGGCTATGGCAATAAAGGGGCATGAGGGAGCTCTGGCAAATAAGCACCATGAAGCATGAGTGACTCAGATCTGATGGGTTATAAAAGGACATGAGGAGTCTCTTATGACATATGAAGTGGCTCTGATGCCATATAAAGGGTACAAGGGTTCTGAGGCATATAAATGGGCACAAGGAACTCTGAAAGTGCCAGTAGGGGAGAGGGAACGGAGAAAAGGGGGACTGGAGACAGAGAGGATAAATAAAGATGCTAAATAAAATCCAAGCAAGGCCAGGCATTACAGCAAGTTTAAAATGAATTCCAATACATGTTCCGCCAGAACCTAATATCAAATTTTCTAAGTATGAAATAGGTATATAGCATCAAATACAACTAACTGCCTTTCTCTCAACTACAAACCTTCAAGTGTACGCTGAAAAATTACAGTATGGCTTTGGGCAAGCTTATCAAATTCCTGAACCTTCCACATAATCAGCTTGTCCTCTGTTGCCAATTGTGTACACCAGAAAGCTCCACTTAGAAACAGTGTTGTGGAATTTTTAATTCCTTCCCTAACAATTTTTCACACTTTCCAAAACCATATTAGAGGAAAATGAAAAGTATTTGCATGCTATCTGCAAAACAAATGTAGAAAGATGCATGAACATTAGGAACTCATTTTGTTTTCTTTCAAGCATATGCTACAAATAGTTTTTATATATCTTTAAGAATAAGGAGGCGGCATGACCAGAGTAATCTTAATGTATGAACACACTAGGCAGCTGCCCAGGACACCATGATTCTAGTGGCTTGGGAGCAGGGGCAGAAGACATCTGCTACCGAGGCTGGTTCCTCCAGAGTGAGGCAACAGCCCAGGTGTATTGGTGAATGGATGAAGATATCCACTAATCAGAGTACTGACAACCATTCACTGTCACATGGCGAGATGGTGCGGGACCACAGGAGAGGTACGTTATGCTTGTTTTTTTTTTATTCCCATGAATGAGTGGGTAGGGGCCCCAGTGCATTGGGCTCTGGGCATGGGTGATCTGCTAGTGAGCTCCGTCTCTGCACAGGTGACTGAATATCATTTCAAACCTCATAGAACTCTAATCGGCCAAGAGGATACTTATGTTTAAAAACAGTGGAAGAAATCAACAAGTAACAGATAAGCTTTAAAGATTTTTTTTTTAATTTGGTACACTAACTTGCATTTTATAAACACATGGTCCTTATATTAATTCCCTACACTCCACATCCCACACATCACAATTGTACATTGGGGTAATGAAATTCCAAGAGCTACAGTAGTAGACATCTGCTACCAACACTGTGAACACTGGAGAACATTTGATTCCAAAGTAACCCCAGTCAGCAGAGGTCCAAAAGGCTGACTGATAAATACATGTATGCTGTTCTCTCGTACACATTTCTTTTTGCACCATGGTGATTGGATATTGCACTCTACACTATTAGGTCCTTGTCCCTTTTCCACTATTTTAAAGGATCTTTACCAATCAACCAATCGGTTCACTAAAGGATATGCAGACATCCCATACTTGCCTACTTTTGAAAAAAGCATTTCAGGGAGATTGTGAAAGTAACATCTATCAGCGCGGGCGTGTACTGCTACATCTGAGAGGCGTGTCATGAAAATGACTTACATCCAAATGTAAATGATCCCCAAAGTTAGTAAGATCTACTAGTTGAAGAAAATACACTGATATTTTGCTGTATTGTTCGTGTACTGTGCTTTACAAGATGTTCCATATAATGAAAAGTGGCCACGAGAAACTTTAATTTAAAATGCATGTAGCCATAGGGATCATTGTGTCTTATAACCCATGCAGGGTATTGGCACTGATGTTCCCATTTGAATGTATGTATCTGTGATTTATGTGTCGTCCCCCCCCCCCCCCCCCCCAAGAATGTAACAGCTGCACAATGGGGATAAGGTGCAATCAAGGAGATTGCTGGACTATTCAGGGAGTCAGGGAGATTGCTACTATTTCAGGGAGTCTCCTGCAGAATGAGGAAGCATAGGCAAGTATTGGGCAGTGTAACCTCTATACAGTGGTTATATTGACATTCTATGTTATTGATGTTCTAGTGATATCATTTTGTGATTAAATACTGTGGAATATATAAATACACACACACAGACACACATATAAAACTGTTGCACCATGCTTCCGTTAGATGATATGACTCATATTTGCTAACACTGTCTGAGATCAATGAGAAAGACACGTTTTCATACTTCATTACAGCAAATAAAACTGGCTCTAATGTAAACACTGTGAGACGATTTGATGAGAACAGATATAATCCTCACATTGGCAAAGCAAAACTCACAGCTATTTTGCTGCATGGTAGAAAGATAGATCCATATATTGTATGACAATTAGAGTAACCATTGCTACTGAAGGTGTTAGCAAACAGGTGGGAAAATCTGGTGAGGGCTGCCCTGCAATCCGAATGCGGCCACATCGGGCAATGTTTTAGTAAGCTGTGCATGTCTCACTGCAGTCATACAAAACTTAGAGCAGCTACTGCATGAATTGCCTTTTACTGACTTGCCTTTTACTGACAACAGAATGGGCATTACTGGGTGGCAAAAAATGTGCGTTTGCATGTAACAGTTCAGTGTATTTTGGGGGCGTGTTGTCAGAGTTGCGCAAATGCCAGTGCATGATATTTTCAGTTGCATACTCTGCACCAAGCATGTGGTAGGTGTAAGTACCATTGCTAGTGAATATGGCTGCCCTCTCTTTATTAGTGATGGTGCTGCTGCATAGATACGCCCAAAACAGAATATGGACGGATATGGGCTGGAGATGTCAGGAACTGTCACCTCATGATGTGTGACTAAGATTCAGGCCCAGTATCTCTGCAAATCAATTAGCATTGCTTCTCTTCTGTCCCCGTTCTTCGTTTTTTTATTGTGGTACAAAAGTCAATGCAGCGTATGTATGTGGATTGTTGAAAAAGTCACAAGGTGTTTAGTTTTAGAATAGGTAAGAGAAACAAACAATTAGGACCTGAAGAGAGCATTGAGGTGGCGAGGATGGAGGATTGGAAGAAAATAAAATAAGTGATTTGAAATTAAACTGGAGAGAAAAAGAGCAGAGCTGTAATAGGAGAGCATATATTTGAAGTGAAGGAAGTCAAAGAGCAAACAAGATTTTCTTTAATGTTGTACCACAGTGTGGGAACATCTTTGGATGTAGCAGGCAACTCTAACGTGCTAGTTTTGGGGTGAGGATGATGACAGATTGAAAGCAATTGCTGGAGCAAAAGCATCAAGGACAGATGTAAGGGTAGAGTAAAAGAGGAAAGCAGCCTTATCAGGGCAAGAAAGGGAAAAGATGGGGGAGAGGACAGAGTCAAGGGATGTGGAAAAAGAGTTAGGGTTAAGCATGTTGAGGTTGCACTGAATGAGGGTTGTCTTGCGAGAGGGGGTCAAGTAACAAGGGAGATATAGGGAGAGGCAGACAAGGTAATGCTCAGAGAAAAGAAGGGGTTGGAGATATCAGAGACATCACAATGGTGGCAAAAGATGAGGTCAAGACTATGACCACTGGAGTGATGGGGGAAGAAGACCATTGTAAAAGATTCAGGGAGGAAGAGAATGAGAAGTTTAGAAGCAGCAGTATCCACTGGATTTTCAATAGGGATTTTGAAGTCTGCCAGGATGAGGAAGGGGATGTCAGAGGAAAGAAAGTGGTAGAGCCAGGCATCAAAATTGTTAAGAAAGATTGAGGAGGACCAGGAGTACAGTAGATAACGACAACCTGAAGATTGACAGAGTGGTAGAGTAGGATAGAATGGACCTCAAAATGAGTAGATAGAAAGAGAGAGCTCAGTCGGAATAATCTGATAGGTTCAATGAGGGGAGAGATGGCTACCCATACCACTAGCGCTGTTACCTATCATGTTCACAGCTGGATGAAGAAACACCAGCTACATTTTTCGGATGCACCTTGCTCCTAACTCTCTGCTCAGTGAGACCCTCTTCTGTGATACTCAAACAACTGTTTGGCACCATCAAACATTTCATGGTCAAAGTTAATTAGATTAAATTCCTCAACATGGCGTTTATCCTGAACAACATATAAACTCCTTGACAATACTGCATGCTTTTGTGCATTGAGCAGCTGCCACATGATTGACTAATTCAATATTTGCATTAATGAGTAGATGCACAGGTGTACCTAATAAAGTGGCCACTGAGTGTATAGGTTATTTCAATTGTTACCAGCATTTAGCCTTTTCAACAGAAGCATCTTAATATGGTTCCAATATATATTTCATACACTTGTTATAAGAGTCCCTTTGGATAAGTTTTCCAAATCGTGTCCTTGATATTGATTAAGTTAACTTGTAAATAATGTTAACAACTTTTGTAATACCTTTTTCTTTAGCAAACTGTTACAACCTATACTTCAAATGTCTCTAAGGCTGGGTACACACTTGACTGACATCGGCATCCACCAGCGGACGCAGTGACCACGCGATCAATTTTGGTAAGCATACACACTTCCCAATCGGCCACATGATATGTCTGGCCAGACATCACAACTGGGCGGTCATTTGAATTGCAGTTCCTGCGGGCGGCACAATGGGTCAGTCAGTCACCCATACACACAGGCAGATACACCGATATATCTGCAAGATATATCAGCATTTGTCATGCTGCAGGGCCAATGTATTAGGAGCCCTATTCAGTATGGATCGCATCTGAGATGCAATCGCATACTGATGATTTTCGGGCCAGTGCGCACGCACAGATCTCATCCTGCACATGCATGGCCCGGGAGATGTGTTCGCATCTCAGTGATGCAAACGCCCCTGCCAGATTGACAGGCAGAGGTGTTCATGGGGCATCGATGCAGTGTTGCAGGGGGCGTAGTATTTGGAAACAGAGGCGGGTCCGGAGCAGGTGCGTGACATCACACGCATCTGCAGCGATGAGGAAAATGGTGGCGACCCGAATGCATTTGCACCCAGGCTGCACAGGCAGTAGGGCTTCCCTTATTCAGTGATGTGATCGCAATTGAATTGCATCTCTGGCCACCATTAGCATGCTGGGCGGCTTTGCCCTGTGCTGGACGACCCCCAGCATAAGCTCACAAGCAGCTGCAGTTTTGCTTATTAAGCAAAACTGCAAATGATGCTGAATGAGGGCCCATGTCTGTGAACAACGCTGTTAATAGACATATCGGTGGTACATATGAGCTGTTGCACTTAACAATATACTGTTCATCAGCTGTACGAACAATATATTGTATAGTGTGTACCCAGCATAAGAACAGTATTTTCAAAATATCACAATATCAGAGGAAAGTATCTCCCAGATAATCACCATGACTGCTTCCACTAAATCATCTCTGCAGTAAGTCTTACGTTGTAACTGTTAGTTCTTATAAATTGTTTATTTTCCCAATATCTTTATAATGCATAATCTGTTTTATTATTAACCAATGCATTATTTTAAGTAGCTGTACAGAATACATATGACATCACGGCAGACGGGATGCTGGCTGTCACTATACTGACAGAGGCATCCCGGCAGTGAGTCTACTCGCCACAGGTTCTATTCCCACTCGGTTGCTGACGTGGACCCACCAACCGAGTGGGAATAGCGGGTGGGTGTCGAGATTCCGGATGCCGGTAAAATGCCAGCTATCACGATTCTGGCGTCTGACTCCTGAATGCCGGGATGCCGACAGCCAGTATATTGACTGCATCCTGGCTGTACACCAGTTTTCTGTTTCATATGACAGGATAAAGCCTTTTGATTTTACTTGTGCAATGTTTTTGTCTGTAGAGTATCATCTATCTCTCATAAAACACAGATACTAGGACACCAGTTCTCTATCTTTTACAGGATTGTTGCTTATCAGTGTTACCAGTGCCGTTTCTTGTGGCGGGCGAGCCGTGCAATCGCACGGGGCGCCCGCCGCAGCACTTCTGTGACTCCTTGCTTTCCCCTCCTCCCTCTTCCAGAGTAACCCGCTTGGGGGGCGGAGTTTCGTGGAATGACGCGATTGCGTTGTGATGTCACGCCGCAACCGCGTCATTCCGTGAAACTCCGCCCCGCCAGCGGAGTACTGAGGAGGAGGGGGAGCCGCTGCTAAGCTACAAGAAGGGAGAGGTGGGCGGCGCGAGGAGGGACTGGAGAGGCGGTCCGAAGAGCGGGAAGCGCCTCTGCAAAACGTAAGTATTAGTATCTCTCTCGATCGATAGATGGGAACTCTGCCTGCCATAATGTGTGGAATAAGGACATTTGCCTGCCGTAATGTGTAAAATGGGGACTCTTGCCTGCCGTAATGTGTAAAATGGAAACTCTTGCCTGCCGTAATGTGTAAAATGGGGACTCTTGCCTGCCGTAATGTGTAAAATGGGGACACTTGCCTGCCGTAATGTGTAAAATGGGGACTCTTGCCTGCCGTAATGTGTAAAATGCGGACTCTTGCCTGCCGTAATGTGTAAAATGGGGACACTTGCCTGCCGTAATGTGTAAAATGGGGACACTTGCCTGCCGTAATGTGTAAAATGGGGACACTTGCCTGCCGTAATGTGTATAATGGGGACTCTTGCCTGCCGTAATGTGTAAAATGGGGACACGTGCCTGCCGTAATGTGTAAAATGCGGACACTTGCCAGCCGTAATGTGTAAAATGGGGACACTTGCCTGCCGTAATGTGTAAAATGGGGACACGTGCCTGCCGTATTGTGTAAAATGGGGACACGTGCCTGCCGTAATGTGTAAAATGGGGACACTTGCCTGCCGTAATGTGTAAAATGGGGACACTTGCCTGCCGTAATGTGTAAAAAGGGGACACTTGCCTGCCGTAATGTGTAAAATGCGGACTCTTGCCTGCCATAATGCGTAAAATGCGGACTCTTGCCTGCCGTAATGTGTAAAATGCGGACTAATGTGTGAAATGGGGACGCGCATCTGCAAAATGTAAGTATTAGTATCTCTCTCGATCGATCGATGGGGACTCTGCCTGCCATAATGTGTGGAATAAGGACACTTGCCTGCCGTAATGTGTAAAATGGGGACTCTTGCCTGCCGTAATGTGTAAAATGCGGACTCTTGCCTGCCGTAATGTGTAAAATGGGGACACTTGCCTGCCGTAATGTGTAAAATGGGAACTCTTGCCTGCCGTAATGTGTAAAATGCGGACTCTTGCCTGCCGTAATGCGTAAAATGCGGACTCTTGCCTGCCGTAATGTGTAAAATGCGGACTCTTGCCTGCCGTAATGTGTGAAATGGGGACACTTGCCTGCCGTAATGTGTAAAATGGGGACTCTTGCCTGCTGTGATATGTAAAATGGGGACTCTTGCCTGCCATAATGTGGGGATTTAATGTATCAAGTGCATTGCGGTGTGTGACATAATATGGTGCAGGAGGCATTACTGTGTGGGGATTATATGGTAGATTTTTTTTTCCTATGGTGGCCGTGATCTGTTGGTGCAGGGTCAAAAACTGGGGTGTAAGGTAGTCTGTTCAGACGAGGCCACGGCCATTGTAATGGGCCATGCCCATTTTAACAAGGCCACACCCCTTGTCTGGAGCGCGCGCACCTGCGGCGCACGCAAGGTGGTTTTTTTTTATATCTAGTGTGGGTGAGGGGGCATTTTTTTCTATGTCTGTGGGGGGGGGGGGGGGGGAGCGCATTTTTAAATCTCGCACTGGGAGCCAAATTGGCTAGAAAAAGCCCTGAGTGTTACCTTACCAAATACTAAATATAGTCAGTTGAGACAGATAATATTACTTTTAATAATTTAACTAGAATTGGATGTTGGTATTATTGCAACACAGAACTACAGTATAAACATGAAGAAGTTTTAGACTGTTACTAAAACAGTGCAGTGATTACCTTAAAATACTACTTTAATATAACCAACAATATCTAGCGTAACAAAATAAAAAATATATGACCGGCAAGTGGATATAAAGCATCAATATTCTACTGTGTGTCTGGCACTAATTGTGTATGTTCCACAAAACTTGCTTCAGATAGAGACAAGAACAGGAAAGTTTATATAATGCTGTTTGCTTTCCATTGATGTTAAAAGTAAACTAATGAAAGAGCTATTTTGTTTTGTATGTCACAATCTAAAAAGTTAAACTGAACAAACCAGTCTTGTACACAAGCCTGAGAATTATTTACCCACAGCCAAATCCAACTGTGATAAAGTTACAAACAGCACTTAATATTATTGCTTACGTACCACGGCTCTAATGTACATTAGGTAATAATTTGATGACAGAATAATATTATAGAACTGTATGTATTGGAATTATGAGGGAAAACAATCCTGTACAGAATTTCATAACATATATTTTACTGAAAACTCGTTCAAGAGTAATAATGAATGTTACTGCCCCATAGGCAAACATGGGGGGAGGGGGTGTTCCAGTTGCCCAGAAACCCCCTTTCCCCACAGCCTGGCCAGTGGCCACTTCATGCATTATAAAGGCCGGAATGGAGCTGCTGCATATGCCCAGTGGCAGCAGATTTTCCTACCAAGTCTGCTGTATGTGTGTGTGTGTGTCTATTGATCTGAGTGCTCAGTCATCGACTCATCGCATCAGAGAGTGAACTGCTAAGTGGCTTGCCATAATAATTGGGCCTGCATGTGTCTGAAGTACTGGATTACATAAACTGCCCTTTGGGGCAGACTATAGCTTGTTACATGCGTCCTTCATGGGCTGGCGACAATCGCTCTAAAACTAAAAATTTGGAAACCCCCCTCCGCAAATCCTGCGTTTGCCCCTTGCACAAACTGAAAGAAATATTCATATGCAGCTTTTAGTTTATGGAATATAATAATGTAAAACAGCCTTTAAATCACCATTAAATAAAGGTTATTCACTGAAACATATCAGGGTGGACAATTTAAGTATTACCGCAACAGACGGGCAAACTATAATTTACAGAGTTTGCCTTTTTGGTGCTATAAATAAGATATACACTTAGGGGCAGATGCACTAAGCCTTGGAGAGTGATACAGTGTAGAGAGATAAAGTACCAACCAATCAGCTCCTAACTGTCATTTTTCAAACAGCCTGTAACACGGCAGTTAGAACTAGGAGTTGATTGACTGGTACTTTATCTCTCTCCACTTTATCTCTCTCCAAGGCTTAGTACATCAGCACCTTAATCATGTGTGTATGTATAGTAGAAGAATAGAAGGAGCATACATTTCACTATGTGGGTCATTATGAGGCCACCTTACAGCAACAACTACAGCATAGCTCTTATCACTTAAAGGGGCAGATGTATTATGGCTGGAGAAGTGATAAAGCAGTGATAAGTGGAAGGTGATAACGCACCAGCCAATCATCTCCTAACTGTAAATTTACATATTGGAGCTGATTGGCTGGTGTGTTATCACCTTGCACTTATCACTGCTTTATCACTTTTCCAGGCTTAATACACCTGCCCCAAAATTAGCCCATCACCATATGTCAAATCTTCAATATAGGACTACCTTGAGTAGTCTTGAAGGAGGATCATACTTACATACTCTCCCAGAAGTTGTGGGAGACTCATGATATTTTAGGTAGTTCCCCGCAATGAAGAGTAGATGGATCTCCCATATCCTTCAGACTTCCTAGTGAAGTGAGCAGGAAGGGGAGGAAACACAGGGAATTGTGGCACTGTATAGAGGGGTTGAGATTGTGTGACTGGTGGCTGGGAGACCGCCGGTCACCATAGCGATGGCGAGATCCCAGCTTTTAGATGGCCAGGGGGGCGAGCACAATGGAGCCCCTTGCAGGCTCGCTGCGCTCGCCACGCAGCGGCCTCATTGGCTCGCTATGCTCATCACAGGTTTTATTCCCACTCTATGAGTGTTGTGGACACCTACAAGTGGGAATAGTTCCTGTTGGTCAGCATGCCGACCGTCGGGCTGTGCACCATTCGGGATCCCGGCGTCGGTATAGTGACCACCAGTCACATAATCGCATCCTGTATAGAGGGGTCAGGGCTAAATAATGCAAAATCGCATAATTTCAGCCCTGCTTCTTCGTTGCGGAGAAGCCTGGCCCCACCCCCTGAAGTGGCTAGCAGTGTCTCCTCTCTGGGATTCTCCTGGAGAGAAGAAATAAAAAATAGGCAAATATGAGGAGGACTGGAACACAAAAATACTCCATATACAACTCCCTCCCAGCACTTGAGTTAGGGAAAAGGCTGGAAATCTTGACATACAGCAAAGACACCTATGCCAACACCTTGACTGATATCTATACAGAGTAAAGTGCAGACAATTTATATTACACTAAGGCTCTGACCAGTGTGTTGATGTCACACAGACGCAGGGGGGTCAGGTGGTGCGGTTGTACTGAGTTTTGTGGTTGATTCATGTTAGCCCATACTTGCCTACTTTTCAAAACTAGCTCCAGAAAGATTATAGGTTTGCACAGAATGAGGGGGCATGTCATACTCCACCCAAAGGGCGTGTTGATATATATATATATATATATACACACACACACACACACACACACACACACACACACACACACACACACACACAGTACATATGAGTATGATGTATATATAATGAATACATCTATATGTATTTATCTATACAGTATAGTACAGGTACTGCTGGTTTGGATCCCACTTATTGCTGGCAAGCTATCTGTATACAGCAACCTGTTGTAAATAACAATTGCATGATATTTGACACTGACGCTTTTATATTGGCTTTGCTTATATGCTACAATCGGTTGTGAACAACAATTACATGCCATTATTTACTGAAGTTCATGTACTGAAATTCTACTGGAGCACAACCATATCTGATTAGTGCCTAATTAATCATCAAAGATGGACCTTTTAATTGTGTACTGATATAAAACCCCTGAAGTAGTCCTATGGACGAAACGCATTGGGTTTATATGCTGAGTTCCGTAACAGATTCAATTCAGAAGCTTCATATCACACAATGAAATATCAACATTATTATTGTCCTTGATGTCAAGATTTTTATAATTTTATAGATCATTGTGAATACTGGTCATTATTGACAAAACAGAGACTGAGCTATTTTATGTAAACACGCAAAATGTTCTGTGAATAAATTTGTAAATCAGTACTATTTGAACTGATGTGGCGGTCAAAAGTGGAATATTGCTGGTGGTAAAAGGACACAATTAATTTGATTGGCTCACTTGGGAATCTTTTTCTTTTATATATATATATATATATATATATATATACACAGGTATGTGTATATATATATATATATATATATATATACATACATATACACACAGACATACATAGTACATATGAGTATGATGCATATACAGTGTATCCGGAAAGTATTCCCAGCACTTCACTTTTTCTACATTTTGTTATGTTACAGTCTTATTCCAAAATGGAATAAATTCATTTTTCCCTCAAAATTCTGCACACACTACCCCATAATGACAATGTGATTTTTTTTTTCAATTTATGCAAATTTATTACAAATAAAAAAAACTAAGAAATCACATGTACATAAGTATTCACGGCCTTTGCTCAATACTTTGTTGATGCACCTTTGGCAGCAAGTTACAGCCTCAAGTCTTTTTGAATATGATGCCACAAGCTTGGCACACCTATCTTCGGCCAGTTTTGCCCATTCCTCTTTGCAGCACCTCTCAAGCTCCATCAGGTTGGATGGGAAGCGTCTGTGCACAACCATTTTCAGATCTCTCCAGAGATCCAGATTGTCCTGAAGCCACTCATTTGCTATCTTGGTTGTGTGCTTAGGATCGTTGTCCTGATGAAAGATGAACCGTCGCCACAGTCTGAGGTCAAGAGCGCTCTGGAGCAGGTTTTCATCCAGGATGTCTCTGTACATTGCTGCATTCATCTTTCCCTCTCTCCTGACTAGTCTCCCAGTTCCTGCAACTGAAAAACATCCCCACAGCATGATGCTGCCACCACCATGCTTCACTATAGGGATGCTATTGGACTGGCGATGAGCGGTGCCTGGTTTCCTCCAAACATGACGTCTGGCATTCACGCCAAAGAGTTCAATCTTTGTCTCATCAGACCAGAGAATTTTGTTTCTCATGGTCTGAGAGTCCTTCAGGGGCATTTTGGCAAACTGCAGGCAGGCTGTCATGTGCATTTTACTAAGGAGTGGCTTCCGTCTGGCCACTCTACCATACAGGCCTGATTGGTGGATTGCTGCAGAGATCGTTGTCCTTCTGGAAGGTTCACCTCTCTCCACAGAGGAATGCTGTAGCTCTGACAAAGTGACCATCGGGTTCTTGGTCACCTCCCTGATTAGGGCCCTTCTTCCCCGATCACTCAGTTTAGACAGCCGGCCAGCTCTAGGAAGAGTCCTGGTGGTTCCGAACTTCTTCCATTTATGGATGATGGAGGACACTGTGCTCATTGGGACCTACAAAGCAGTAGATATTTTTCTGTACCCTTCCCCAGATTTGTGCCTCGAGACAATCCTGTCTCGGAGGTCTACAGACAATTTCTTTGACTTCATGCTTGGTTTGTGCTCAGACATGCACTGTCAAGTGTGGGACCTTATATAGACAGGTGTGTGCCTTTCCAAATCATGTCCAATCAACTGAATTTACCACAGGTGAGCTCTAATTAAGCTGAAACATCTCAAGGATAATCAGTGGAAACAGGATGCACCTGAGCTCAATTTTGAGCTTCATGACAAAGGCTGTGAATACTTATGTACATGTGATTTCTTATTGTCAATAAATTTGCAAAAATTTTTTCACATTATTCCATTTTGGAATAAGGCTGTAACATAACATAATTTGTAAAAAGTGAAGCTCTGTGAATACTTTCTGGATGCACTGTATAATGTATACATCTATATTTGTTTAACTATACTATATACATATATATATATATATATATATATATATATATATATATATATATTAGAGATGAGCGGGTTCGGTTTTACTCGGTTTTACTCGGATTTACTCGGTTCTCAAAATGCCATGTTATTGGCTCACAGACGTCACGTGTTTTGGATAACAAATAAGAATAATCCAGAAAAAAACGAACTGGCATTAATTCTGGCGTTACATCTGAACCCGCTCATCTCTAATATATATATATTTATTAATATTATTTGGGGGTAAATTATACCATACATCTGAGCACTACTGACTCCAGTCCATATATGCTAACACTACTGCATCACAGACCCAAGACCCTAATGCTGACAGGTGAAAGGGATGAGACTGGGTGCTGAGTGTCACAGGCATTACCTGCCCCCAGAGAAGGCACTCACTGTCAGTCATTGACTGTTAGTGCTGCCCTCTCAGAATGCAGTTAATGCCTGTGACACTCAGCACCCCGCCACCAGGAACCCCATGACGCAGTTCTGGTGGTAACTACTTTAAAGCTTAATGTCCCTTACACCTTCTGGGGAGAAGAGGCCACTGCTGCTGATGCCACTGCCATCCCCAGCGCTGATGCTGACACTGCCACTGCCCACTAGAAGGGTCGGCCCGAACCTCATTTTTTTGTAATTGTAATTTGTAATATAGATTTTGGCACCCCCTGTTGGAATAAACCCTAATTTGTTACATACAGTAACTGTCATTTTTTTCACACACACATGAAAATAATAAAACACAAATGTTTTGCATGACAAAAGCACACATAGGAAAAAATGCACATGAGAAAAACGCACACATTGGCCACCGCATTAAAATAATAACAGATTAGTGTCAGACTCAGTGGGGGGGATTCAGTTCTTTTCCCCAGCTATCAGTGCCGAGTGCCCGACGGAGCAGTTCAATTGTTGCTCCGTTCTGGCTCCAGCATTTCTGTATGTGTTTTTTTAATAAATTGCGGTGGCACATCATTCCTTATTGCTGCAATAAGCACCCCTGCAATGCCTATATTTAAGGAGGTTTTTTTTTGCTGTTGTGTAAAAAAAAAAAAAACTGCATGGCGCATGTGTTACACTGTGTGCTAGCACAGAGCAGCAGTACTGGTTGAGGCACGATGTGTGAAATGCATTGGAAATGTGTGTTGCGTTCCTAAATGGTGACTGGGAAGTCGTGGTCTAGTGTGACACTAGCTTCTGCTACCTAAGGCTGCCTCTCTTTGTTCAGTGTGCACTGCAGGACGCAGTGGTGTATCTATAATGGATGCAGTGTGTGTGGTGCACACGGGCCCCTGCACCCATTTCTTCTATACTTACCTTTCTGGTGTCTGTGCACGAGCACCCTCCTCTCCCGTCACCGTAGCCGGTAGCAGCGCTGTTAGCGCTCTGTCTGAGCACTAGAGACTCTGGCACAGTGCCAGAGTCTACCGCGCATGCGCAGGTCTCCGAAAAAATGTCAGCCACGCTCTAGACTCTGGTACTGTGCCAGAGTCTCTAGCGCTCAGACAGAGTGCTAACAGTGCTGCTGCCGACTACGGGATGGGAGAGGAGGGGGCCCACACCCAGAGACTGCACACGGGTCTCCTCTCTAGAAATGCCCCGGCAGGACGTTCGGCATCCTGACGTCTCCTGCGCAAGCCCGGCACCCTGGCATCATAGGACTCGCACATGTGCAGTCCAAATTTTCAGAGGCACAGTAAAGAAAACAGGAGGACAGGCAGGGTTTGCGGGGCAGCGGGAGGCTCAATGAGAAACTGGGAGGGTAGGCAAACCTGTGTCAGCCACTGGCTGAGATGATACTGGAAATCAGAGCTTATCATTGTCTATGGTAAGGATATAATTACTTCTGTATAAGACTGTGTAATGTGCAAACCCTACTCACCAGTGGCACAACAGGGCTGCATTGTGCCCTGTGCCAGCAATGCCCAATGCCACACCCCCTGACCAATGCCATCACGTAGGGTGGCAGACACACCTGTGCCAGTAAGTGCAGCACTGCCCATAGTGTCCTCAGGGCACTCAGGGGGGCTGCACAGACAGAAGGGTGCCTTCCTGGAGCATACAAAGTATGCTCCGGTCAACTGACTGCAGGGTGCAATTCTAGGCACTGCTAGCCAGATGCAGCAAAGTTGCCACCCACAGAGCCTTGCATTCTGTTCAGCGGCACCGCTCCGCACAACCCTGAGGAGCGTCTGTAAGGTGTAGCTTCTGTAGCGTGCACACAAGCTAGGTGGAATACTGTCTAATCTTTGTTTGATCACTTAGATATCAGAAATATCTGTAGCAGTCTTTGCTGCAATGGTTAATTTACTAAGTTCTAAAAAGCTTAGCTTTAGGGATGGCCATAGAACATTGTTTACTAGCAACCATCAATGGTTTTAGACTAATAATTGATGATTTTGACTTTGTAGCAGCAATCCAATTGTTCACTACCATCGATAGCAAACATGCTGGCAATTATTATTTTTTCGTCAATCAGCGCAGGGGGTATGGGGCTTAGCCCAACATGCCCAGCATAGCTTAACCTCCTTTCCTAATTGGCCTGCCAAATTTGTGTCTCACCTCCCACTGTGTAACAATTGCTGTGATTGTAATTGATGGTGCAAGCTATCGTCCGTTTACAATCTATGCTTTCCTGACATCGATGTAAAACACTGACAGCACCTTCGAATGTGACCATGGATGGTGGGTCCTTCGATGGCAATCCCTATTTAGATTTTTTTGTTTATATCTTAAATTTACATTGGTCATTGTAGCCAAAAGGATGCCTTTTTAAAAAAACATTTAATGGGAGAGAAATCTTCAGTCATCTCCTTTGGGGCCTATACTTGCACACGCGCAGTGTGATGGCCATGCAAGTGCAGAAGGTAAGCCAGGTCCGAAGTCCGCAGTAATGGGACAGCATAAATTATCACTTTACTTTTTCATCTTTGTCAGATCAGGCCTGATTTTGCTGCCTGGAAAATTACCGCACCACATCGGACATTACCATGTGCGTCTATTTCCTGGAACTTGGGCAATATAATGGCATGGGTCTATTTCCTGGCTTCAGTGTATCGGATCTGAGGTGTCGCGGTATTTAGACTAAAAAACCTCTGAAATTTTTGGACCAACCAAAATGTGTCTATAGGAGGACCACAGTGTCAGAGAAAAGTCACCCATTGTCCTCCAAAAGTCCCTTAAAGCAACATACACCCTAAATAATCCCCAGTCCTCCAGGACACACAAGCCGTTTATGCTGATTTAATTTATATGCAGCATGGCTATATTCAGTGTGTAATTGTGACTGTATCTAATTATGTTACAGTGTTTGGCTGTAATACACTGTAGCATAACATTCTGTATATAGATACAGTTGCTATTACACAGAATATAGACATGCTGCTTATTATTTTAAACAGCAGAAGCTGCCTGTGCGTACTATTTGCAGTGCTCTGTTTTAGAAGCAAAATTATATGAATAGGATCTGCATACAAAATGTTATGCTGCAGTGTATTCCAGCCAAACACTGTAACATAATCTGGTATGCTGATACAGTCCCAATTACACAGAAAATAGCCATGCTACATAATATTTTAATCAGCATAAGCTGCTTGTGCATCCTAATACATCCATTTGGGTATCGGACACATTTTCCTGTGCAAAATGTGTGAAAATGACATGTACACTACATGGACTATTTTTATGGATCACATTTTTTTTTTCTATGTCAAAATGTATTGGCGTGTTTATTTATTGCAAATGTGCTTGAAAAGAGTAATTATAAATGATTCCCAACATTTTCATAACCAGGTCAGCCCAAAAAAAACCATCTCTAAATTCCTTGAGAGTTTTAGAGCTGTTTTGTGTCCGACTTGCAATATCGGACTCCATTACATTGGCGGAATTGTATACTTAACATGGGCAAAATATCTGGATCCAACTTTTTATTGGGTGCTCTACTTTAAAGCAGAAAGCATCCGAAAAAGCCACTTTGGGGCTGCTAATACATTAGTCAACTTTGCAAAATGCCCGGTTTGTGGCAAGAGCTGCAAACATCGAACATTTTGCCATTATCGGCTCCCATTACATCCCGGCCATAGGTTCTAAAAAAGATTTCCTATTGTGGCAAAAACAAACCCTTACAGTGAGTATGTCAGTAATAAGACAGACAATCATTTCATGCAAAACATCAGATCACACTAGTAGTTTTGTTTATGGTTTGGAAGTTAATAATAGATTGTTATTATCTTCCCCGACTAGACGGTTAAATTAGTAAAACAGATTATTTGCTAATGAATCTTCCAGCAAATGTGCCTTTTGATGCGGATAAACAAAAAACTGTTTATCAGAGCGAAGTTCTTCCATTGTGTATATGTTTTCCTGTTGTGTAGGAAGACATATTTACGTTGTTTGCACATTTACGTTGTTTGCATAAGACACAGAAATAAACTAAAATGATATTGTTATGTTTAAGTAACTATAACCTTATCGTATAAATGCTGTCCGTCTGTTGGAGGTAGCCACAAGTGAAAAAAAGATGTAAAAAAAAAAAGCACTGCAGCTGAGAGGTGGCGGTGGGTACTTATTACTAGAGATGAGCGGGTTCGGTTTCTCTGAAACCGAACCCGCACGAACTTCATGTTTTTTTCACGGGTCCGAGCAGACTCGGATCCTCCCGCCTTGCTCGGTTAACCCGAGCGCGCCCGAACGTCATCATGACGCTGTCGGATTCTCGCGAGACTCGGATTCTATATAAGGAGCCGCGCGTCGCCGCCATTTTCACACGTGCATTGAGATTGATAGGGAGAGGACGTGGCTGGCGTCCTCTCCATTAGAAATTAGATTAGAAGAGAGAGAGAGATTGTGCAGAGTCAGACAGAGTTTACCACAGTGACCAGTGCAGTTGTTGTTAGTTAACTTTTATTTATTTTAATATAATATATCCGTTCTCTGCTATATCCGTTCTCTGCCTGAAAAAAAACGATACACAGCAGCAGCCAGTCACACAGTGTGACTCAGTCTGTGTGCACTCAGCTCAGCCCAGTGTGCTGCACATCAATGTATAAAAGGCAAAGCTTATAATAATTGTGGGGGAGACTGGGGAGCACTGCAGGTTGTTATAGCAGGAGCCCCCAGGAGTACATAATATTATATTAATTTAAAATTAAACAGTGCACACTTTTGCTGCAGGAGTGCCACTGCCAGTGTGACTAGTGGTGACCAGTGCCTGACCACCAGTATAGTAGTATATTGTTGTATGTATTGTATACTATCTCTTTATCAACCAGTCTATATTAGCAGCAGACACAGTACAGTGCGGTAGTTCACGGCTGTGGCTACCTCTGTGTCGGCAGTCGGAACTCGGCAGGCAGTCCGTCCATCCATAATTGTATTACAATATATACCACCTAACCGTGGTATTTTTTTTTCTTTCTTTATACCGTCGTCATAGTGTCATACTTGTTACGAGTATACTACTATCTCTTTATCAACCAGTGTACAGTGCGGTAGTTCACGGCTGTGGCTACCTCTGTGTCGGCAGTCGGCAGGCAGTCCGTCCATCCATAATTGTATTATTATTATAATATATACCACCTAACCGTGGTTTTTTTTTCATTCTTTATACCGTCATAGTGTCATACTAGTTGTTACGAGTATACTACTATCTCTTTATCAACCAGTGTACAGTGCGGTAGTTCACGGCTGTGGCTACCTCTGTGTCGGCAGTCGGCAGGCAGTCCGTCCATCCATAATTGTATTATTATTATAATATATACCACCTAACTGTGGTATTTTTTTTTCTTTCTTTATACCGTCGTCATAGTGTCATACTAGTTGTTACGAGTATACTACTATCTCTTTATCAACCAGTGTACAGTGCGGTAGTTCACGGCTGTGGCTACCTCTGTGTCGGCAGTCGGCAGGCAGTCCGTCCGTCCATCCATAATTGTATTATTATTATAATATATACCACCTAACCGTGGTTTTTTTTTCATTCTTTATACCGTCGTCATAGTGTCATACTAGTTGTTACGAGTATACTACTATCTCTTTATCAACCAGTGTACAGTGCGGTAGTTCACGGCTGTGGCTACCTCTGTGTCGGCAGTCGGCAGGCAGTCCGTCCATCCATAATTGTATTATTATTATAATATATACCACCTAACCGTGGTTTTTTTTTCATTCTTTATACCGTCGTCATAGTGTCATACTAGTTGTTACGAGTATACTACTATCTCTTTATCAACCAGTGTACAGTGCGGTAGTTCACGGCTGTGGCTACCTCTGTGTCGGCAGTCGGCAGGCAGTCCGTCCATCCATAATTGTATTATTATTATAATATATACCACCTAACCGTGGTTTTTTTTTCATTCTTTATACCGTCGTCATAGTGTCATACTAGTTGTTACGAGTATACTACTATCTCTTTATCAACCAGTGTACAGTGCGGTAGTTCACGGCTGTGGCTACCTCTGTGTCGGCAGTCGGCAGGCAGTCCGTCCATCCATAATTGTATTATTATTATAATATATACCACCTAACCGTGGTTTTTTTTTCATTCTTTATACCGTCGTCATAGTGTCATACTAGTTGTTACGAGTATACTACTATCTCTTTATCAACCAGTGTACAGTGCGGTAGTTCACGGCTGTGGCTACCTCTGTGTCGGAACTCGGCAGGCAGTCCGTCCATCCATAATTGTATTATATACCACCTAACCGTGGTTTTTTTATACCACCTAACCGTGGCAGTCCGTCCATAATTGTATACTAGTATCCAATCCATCCATCTCCATTGTTTACCTGAGGTGCCTTTTAGTTCTGCCTATAAAATATGGAGAACAAAAAAGTTGAGGTTCCAAAATTAGGGAAAGATCAAGATCCACTTCCACCTCGTGCTGAAGCTGCTGCCACTAGTCATGGCCGAGACGATGAAATGCCAGCAACGTCGTCTGCCAAGGCCGATGCCCAATGTCATAGTACAGAGCATGTCAAATCCAAAACACCAAATATCAGAAAAAAAAGGACTCCAAAACCTAAAATAAAATTGTCGGAGGAGAAGCGTAAACTTGCCAATATGCCATTTACCACACGGAGTGGCAAGGAACGGCTGAGGCCCTGGCCTATGTTCATGGCTAGTGGTTCAGCTTCACATGAGGATGGAAGCACTCAGCCTCTCGCTAGAAAAATGAAAAGACTCAAGCTGGCAAAAGCAGCACAGCAAAGAACTGTGCATTCTTCGAAATCCCAAATCCGAATTCCGAGCCCACCCGCTGGCGGTGATGCAGGGCAGTCTGGAGCGACTGCTGATGCTGACATCTGGTCCGGACTGAAGGACCTGACAACCATTACGGACATGTCGTCTACTGTCACTGCATATGATTCTCTCACCATTGATAGAATGGTGGAGGATTATATGAGTGACCGCATCCAAGTAGGCACGTCACACAGTCCGTACTTATACTGGCAGGAAAAAGAGGCAATTTGGAGGCCCTTGCACAAACTGGCTTTATTCTACCTAAGTTGCCCTCCCACAAGTGTGTACTCCGAAAGAGTGTTTAGTGCCGCCGCTCACCTTGTCAGCAATCGGCGTACGAGGTTACATCCAGAAAATGTGGAGAAGATGATGTTCATTAAAATGAATTATAATCAATTCCTCCGCGGAGACATTGACCAGCAGCAATTGCCTCCACAAAGTACACAGGGAGCTGACATGGTGGATTCCAGTGGGGACGAATTGATAATCTGTGAGGAGGGGGATGTACACGGTGATATATCGGAGGATGATGATGAGGTGGACATCTTGCCTCTGTAGAGCCAGTTTGTGCAAGGAGAGATTAATTGCTTCTTTTTTGGTGGGGGTCCAAACCAACCCGTCATTTCAGTCACAGTCGTGTGGCAGACCCTGTCACTGAAATGATGGGTTGGTTAAAGTGTGCATGTCCTGTTTTGTTTATACAACATAAGGGTGGGTGGGAAGGGCCCAAGGACAATTCCATCTTGCACCTCTTTTTTCTTTTATTTTTCTTTGCGTCATGTGCTGTTTGGGGAGGGTTTTTTGGAAGGGACATCCTGCGTGACACTGCAGTGCCACTCCTAGATGGGCCCGGTGTTTGTGTCGGCCACTAGGGTCGCTTATCTTTCTCACACAGTCAGCTACCTCATTGCGCCTCTTTTTTTCTTTGCGTCATGTGCTGTTTGGGGAGGGTTTTTTGGAAGGGACATCCTGCGTGACACTGCAGTGCCACTCCTAGATGGGCCCGGTGTTTGTGTCGGCCACTAGGGTCGCTTATCTTTCTCACACAGTCAGCTACCTCATTGCGCCTCTTTTTTTCTTTGCGTCATGTGCTGTTTGGGGAGGGTTTTTTGGAAGGGCCATCCTGCGTGACACTGCAGTGCCACTCCTAGATGGGCCCGGTGTTTGTGTCGGCCACTAGGGTCGCTAATCTTACTCACACAGCTACCTCATTGCGCCTCTTTTTTTCTTTGCGTCATGTGCTGTTTGGGGAGGGTTTTTTGGAAGGGACATCCTGCGTGACACTGCAGTGCCACTCCTAGATGGGCCCGGTGTTTGTGTCGGCCACTAGGGTCGCTTATCTTTCTCACACAGTCAGCTACCTCATTGCGCCTCTTTTTTTCTTTGCGTCATGTGCTGTTTGGGGAGGGTTTTTTGGAAGGGACATCCTGCGTGACACTGCAGTGCCACTCCTAGATGGGCCCGGTGTTTGTGTCGGCCACTAGGGTCGCTAATCTTACTCACACAGCTACCTCATTGCGCCTCTTTTTTTCTTTGCGTCATGTGCTGTTTGGGGAGGGTTTTTTGGAAGGGACATCCTGCGTGACACTGCAGTGCCACTCCTAGATGGGCCCGGTGTTTGTGTCGGCCACTAGGGTCGCTAATCTTACTCACACAGCTACCTCATTGCGCCTCTTTTTTTCTTTGCGTCATGTGCTGTTTGGGGAGGGTTTTTTGGAAGGGACATCCTGCGTGACACTGCAGTGCCACTCCTAGATGGGCCCGGTGTTTGTGTTGGCCACTAGGGTCGCTGAGCTTAGTCATCCAGCGACCTCGGTGCAAATTTTAGGACTAAAAATAATATTGTGAGGTGTAAGGTGTTCAGAATAGACTGAAAATGAGTGTTAATTATGGTTATTGAGGTTAATAATACTATGGGATCAAAATGACCCCCAAATTCAATGTTTTAAGATGTTTTTTAGGGTTTTTTGAAAAAAACACCCGAATCCAAAACACACCCGAATCCGACAAAAAAAATTCGGTGAGGTTTTGCCAAAACGCGGTCGAACCCAAAACACGGCCGCGGAACCGAACCCAAAACCAAAACACAAAACCCGAAAAATTTCAGGCGCTCATCTCTACTTATTACATGGGCCCACTGCTGTCCTCTTGCCCCCCTACCTGTCAGCAGCAGCTTCATTCTTCAGCCAGCAGTGGTGCAGGGAGGCTGCTTAGCAGCAGCAGCAGCAGCAGTCTTCTCTGGAGTCCGGAGGGAGATCACACTATACTTACCTACTTTTGAAAAAGCATTTCAGGGAGACTGTGAAAGTAACATCTATCAGCTCAGGCGTGTACCGCTACATCTGAGAGGCGTGTCATGAAAATAACTTACATCCACATGTAAATGATCCCAAAGTTAGTAAGATCTACTTGTTGAAGAAAAGACTGATAATTTGCAAGATTTTTTTGAGTATTGTGTTTTACAAGAGCTTCCATAAACTGTAAGTGGCCACAATAAACCTTTACAATGCATGTAGCCATAGGGATCATTGTGCCTTATAACCAATACAGGGAAATGGCACTGAAGATCCCATTTGAATGTATGTATCTCTGATTTCTCTTTTTTTCAGGGAGATTGAGGGACTGTTCAGGGAGTGAGGGGGATTACTACTATTTCAGGGAGTCTCCTGCAGAATGAGGGAGGGTAGGCAACTATCGATCACACTGATTGCAACCCCCTCTGGATTTGCCCCTGGCTGAGGAACATGATAGCGACCCCCAAAATCGCACTCAGCGGCGCTGAACATACTTTTTTAGCATTTATTTGTATAAGGGGACGTGGTCACGTCTGTCACGATTAGGCCACACACCCAGAAATACACCTGGAACCGCCACATCTCTCTACACCCCTGCATGAAAGTGTATCTGATACATGTGTATGTTCTTAAAAGATAACTTTTATTCTAAATAAAGGGCATACCTAATAATAGTCTCAAAGAGGTCAGTTGTAGAGACTGGAGACATGCAGATTAAGTGTAACATACAGAAGCACCGACAAATAATGCAACACAGTAAAACACCAGACCTGGAGTGGTTTCTTTTTTTATTTTCTGGTAGTACGTCATTTGTCATTAATTATACTATGCTTCATGTGAAGGTGGACGCATACCAATTGTGTTCTCACTGCATTAATGTGCTTATTTCTACAGCCCAGTACAGACACAAGATGTTGTTTTGTCTGACAAGATATTCTAATGAATATCAAGACAAAGAGATGTGCATACAGGCAGCCAATCATATTGAATGAATAATCTTACGAAATTCAGTGTCGTACTATAGATGCCCCTAACTATTGGCGCCCTAGGCAAAGGCCTAAGCTCACCAAACTTTAATGCTGACCTTACCCATGTTTCCACCAGGTATCCTGTTCACAAATGACTCCCGCTTTGATTGTTGTGGTGTAAACGTTCAATAAACAATATTTAAAATAATGTGTGTTCCCTTTAAGGTCTTTAAAATGTACATGAATATAGATAAACACTTACTTTTCTGAAAATTTACATTAACATATTATACAAGCTTTCTTGAATCCTAAGAGGTGCCATCCGCATATACATACACTAAATACAATAAATATAACATTGCTCTAACTCTAACACATATACAGTATGCAGTACTGTACAATAATATTTAGTGCATGTATATTATAATTACTAAATCATCCCTAATAGCGAATCATGTACATACAATAGGAACATGGATGCCGTCTACAGTATTGTGGTGATTATTTAAAAAATAATTCTGCTGTAATACACTTGGGGGGCAATCGAATTGGTGCCTTATCTCTGTAAATGACTCCATGTCTCTATGTAGGCTTACGCCTACGATTGTTTACAGCGAGTGTGCGTACCACGCTTGTTAATGTACTTGACAACAGCTCATTCTTCCTTCATAGACGTGTCACTCTATTTCCATCCTGGTATTAACTCTGTATAGCCTTTTTATGTCCTTAGCGTGTTAATGACACAAATACTAACATATAATAATAGTAAACATAATAAGTTAAAACAATTGTGTGCATTCAATAATTACTAAATGATGATAAAACATGCAGTAATCTATGTAATATATTTAAAATAAGTTTATGGGACCGATTCATATTTGCACGCAGTTGCCATTGTTCACACAACGAATCGATTATCTGCAAACTGGGCATGTGACTTACTTGCAATGCACAAGCACCAAGGTTCCTTTGCTATAGCACTCGCAGTGAGGATTTAATCACAGACTGACTGACAGGAATGGACCATTTGGGGAAGTTAACAGGGAGTGGCAGCAAAACGCTGGCGTGTATCTGCCTTCAGATATACTGTATCAATCTTGCTTTGTTTCTTGAAAGTGTAGAAATTAGTAGAGATGAGCGGGTTCGGTTTCTCTGAATCCGAACCCGCCAGAACTTCATGTTTTTTTTCACGGGTCCGAGCGACTCGGATCTTCCCGCCTTGCTCGGTTAACCCGAGCGCGCCCGAACGTCATCATGACGCTGTCGGATTCTCGCGAGGCTCGGATTCTATCGCGAGACTCGGATTCTATATAAGGAGCCGCGCGTCGCCGCCATTTTCACACGTGCATTGAGATTGATAGGGAGAGGACGTGGCTGGCGTCCTCTCCGTTTAGAATTAGAATAGATTAGAGAGACACTTGATTTACTAATTTTGGGGAGCATTAGGAGTACTCAGTAGTGTACAGTGCAGAGTTTTGCTGATAGTGACCAGTGACCACCACTTTTATTTATAATCCGTTCTCTGCCTGAAAAAAGCGATACACAGCACACAGTGACTCAGTCACATACCATATCTGTGTGCACTGCTCAGGCTCAGGCCAGTGTGCTGCATCATCTATATATATTATATATCTGTCTGACTGCTCAGCTCACACAGCTTATAATTGTGGGGGAGACTGGGGAGCACTACTGCAGTGCCAGTTATAGGTTATAGCAGGAGCCAGGAGTACATAATATTATATTAAAATTAAACAGTGCACACTTTTGCTGCAGGAGTGCCACTGCCAGTGTGACTAGTGACCAGTGACCTGACCACCAGTATATAATATTAGTAGTATACTATCTCTTTATCAACCAGTCTATATTAGCAGCAGACACAGTACAGTGCGGTAGTTCACGGCTGTGGCTACCTCTGTGTCGGCACTCGGCAGCCCGTCCATAATTGTATATACCACCTAACCGTGGTTTTTTTTTCTTTCTTTATACATACATACTAGTTACGAGTATACTATCTCTTTATCAACCAGTCTATATATTAGCAGCAGACACAGTACAGTGCGGTAGTTCACGGCTGTGGCTACCTCTGTGTCGGCACTCGGCAGCCCGTCCATAATTGTATATACCAGTGACCTAACCGTGGTTTTTTTTTCTTTCTTTATACATACATACTAGTTACGAGTATACTATCTCTTTATCAACCAGTCTATATATTAGCAGCAGACACAGTACAGTGCGGTAGTTCACGGCTGTGGCTACCTCTGTGTCGGCACTCGGCAGCCCGTCCATAATTGTATATACCACCTAACCGTGGTTTTTTTTTCTTTCTTTATACATACATACTAGTTACGAGTATACTATCTCTTTATCAACCAGTCTATATATTAGCAGCAGACACAGTACAGTGCGGTAGTTCACGGCTGTGGCTACCTCTGTGTCGGCACTCGGCAGCCCGTCCATAATTGTATATACCACCTAACCGTGGTTTTTTTTTCTTTCTTTATACATACATACTAGTTACGAGTATACTATCTCTTTATCAACCAGTCTATATATTAGCAGCAGACACAGTACAGTGCGGTAGTTCACGGCTGTGGCTACCTCTGTGTCGGCACTCGGCAGCCCGTCCATAATTGTATATACCACCTAACCGTGGTTTTTTTTTCTTTCTTTATACATACATACTAGTTACGAGTATACTATCTCTTTATCAACCAGTCTATATATTAGCAGCAGACACAGTACAGTGCGGTAGTTCACGGCTGTGGCTACCTCTGTGTCGGCACTCGGCAGCCCGTCCATAATTGTATATACCAGTGACCTAACCGTGGTTTTTTTTTCTTTCTTTATACATACATACTAGTTACGAGTATACTATCTCTTTATCAACCAGTCTATATATTAGCAGCAGACACAGTACAGTGCGGTAGTTCACGGCTGTGGCTACCTCTGTGTCGGCACTCGGCAGCCCGTCCATAATTGTATATACCACCTAACCGTGGTTTTTTTTTCTTTCTTTATACATACATACTAGTTACGAGTATACTATCTCTTTATCAACCAGTCTATATATTAGCAGCAGACACAGTACAGTGCGGTAGTTCACGGCTGTGGCTACCTCTGTGTCGGCACTCGGCAGCCCGTCCATAATTGTATATACCAGTGACCTAACCGTGGTTTTTTTTTCTTTCTTTATACATACATACTAGTTACGAGTATACTATCTCTTTATCAACCAGTCTATATATTAGCAGCAGACACAGTACAGTGCGGTAGTTCACGGCTGTGGCTACCTCTGTGTCGGCACTCGGCAGCCCGTCCATAATTGTATATACCACCTAACCGTGGTTTTTTTTTTCTTTCTTTATACATACATACTAGTTACGAGTATACTATCTCTTTATCAACCAGTCTATATATTAGCAGCAGACACAGTACAGTGCGGTAGTTCACGGCTGTGGCTACCTCTGTGTCGGCACTCGGCAGCCCGTCCATAATTGTATACTAGTATCCAATCCATCCATCTCCATTGTTTACCTGAGGTGCCTTTTAGTTGTGCCTATTAAAATATGGAGAACAAAAATGTTGAGGTTCCAAAATTAGGGAAAGATCAAGATCCACTTCCACCTCGTGCTGAAGCTGCTGCCACTAGTCATGGCCGAGACGATGAAATGCCAGCAACGTCGTCTGCCAAGGCCGATGCCCAATGGCATAGTACAGAGCATGTCAAAACCAAAACACCAAATATCAGTAAAAAAAGGACTCCAAAACCTAAAATAAAATTGTCGGAGGAGAAGCGTAAACTTGCCAATATGCCATTTACCACACGGAGTGGCAAGGAACGGCTGAGGCCCTGGCCTATGTTCATGGCTAGTGGTTCAGCTTCACATGAGGATGGAAGCACTCAGCCTCTCGCTAGAAAACTGAAAAGACTCAAGCTGGCAAAAGCACCGCAAAGAACTGTGCGTTCTTTGAAATCCCAAATCCACAAGGAGAGTCCAATTGTGTCGGTTGCGATGCCTGACCTTCCCAACACTGGACGTGAAGAGCATGCGCCTTCCACCATTTGCACGCCCCCTGCAAGTGCTGGAAGGAGCACCCGCAGTCCAGTTCCTGATAGTCAGATTGAAGATGTCAGTGTTGAAGTACACCAGGATGAGGAGGATATGGGTGTTGCTGGCGCTGGGGAGGAAATTGACCAGGAGGATTCTGATGGTGAGGTGGTTTGTTTAAGTCAGGCACCCGGGGAGACACCTGTTGTCCGTGGGAGGAATATGGCCGTTGACATGCCAGGTGAAAATACCAAAAAAATCAGCTCTTCGGTGTGGAGGTATTTCACCAGAAATGCGGACAACAGGTGTCAAGCCGTGTGTTCCCTTTGTCAAGCTGTAATAAGTAGGGGTAAGGACGTTAACCACCTCGGAACATCCTCCCTTATACGTCACCTGCAGCGCATTCATAATAAGTCAGTGACAAGTTCAAAAACTTTGGGTGACAGCGGAAGCAGTCCACTGACCAGTAAATCCCTTCCTCTTGTAACCAAGCTCACGCAAACCACCCCACCAACTCCCTCAGTGTCAATTTCCTCCTTCCCCAGGAATGCCAATAGTCCTGCAGGCCATGTCACTGGCAAGTCTGACGAGTCCTCTCCTGCCTGGGATTCCTCCGATGCATCCTTGCGTGTAACGCCTACTGCTGCTGGCGCTGCTGTTGTTGCCGCTGGGAGTCGATGGTCATCCCAGAGGGGAAGTCGTAAGCCCACTTGTACTACTTCCAGTAAGCAATTGACTGTTCAACAGTCCTTTGCGAGGAAGATGAAATATCACAGCAGTCATCCTACTGCAAAGCGGATAACTGAGTCCTTGACAACTATGTTGGTGTTAGACGTGCGTCCGGTATCCGCCGTTAGTTCACAGGGAACTAGACAATTTATTGAGGCAGTGTGCCCCCGTTACCAAATACCATCTAGGTTCCACTTCTCTAGGCAGGCGATACCGAGAATGTACACGGACGTCAGAAAAAGACTCACCAGTCTCCTAAAAAATGCAGTTGTACCCAATGTCCACTTAACCACGGACATGTGGACAAGTGGAGCAGGGCAGGGTCAGGACTATATGACTGTGACAGCCCACTGGGTAGATGTATGGACTCCCGCCGCAAGAACAGCAGCGGCGGCACCAGTAGCAGCATCTCGCAAACGCCAACTCTTTCCTAGGCAGGCTACGCTTTGTATCACCGCTTTCCAGAATACGCACACAGCTGAAAACCTCTTACGGCAACTGAGGAAGATCATCGCGGAATGGCTTACCCCAATTGGACTCTCCTGTGGATTTGTGGCATCGGACAACGCCAGCAATATTGTGTGTGCATTAAATATGGGCAAATTCCAGCACGTCCCATGTTTTGCACATACCTTGAATTTGGTGGTGCAGAATTTTTTAAAAAACGACAGGGGCGTGCAAGAGATGCTGTCGGTGGCCAGAAAAATTGCGGGACACTTTCGGCGTACAGGCACCACGTACAGAAGACTGGAGCACCACCAAAAACTACTGAACCTGCCCTGCCATCATCTGAAGCAAGAAGTGGTAACGAGGTGGAATTCAACCCTCTATATGCTTCAGAGGTTGGAGGAGCAGCAAAAGGCCATTCAAGCCTATACAATTGAGCACGATATAGGAGATGGAATGCACCTGTCTCAAGTGCAGTGGAGAATGATTTCAACGTTGTGCAAGGTTCTGATGCCCTTTGAACTTGCCACACGTGAAGTCAGTTCAGACACTGCCAGCCTGAGTCAGGTCATTCCCCTCATCAGGCTTTTGCAGAAGAAGCTGGAGGCATTGAAGAAGGAGCTAAAAGGGAGCGATTCCGCTAGGCATGTGGGACTTGTGGATGCAGCCCTTAATTCGCTTAACAAGGATTCACGGGTGGTCAATCTGTTGAAATCAGAGCACTACATTTTGGCCACCGTGCTCGATCCTAGATTTAAAGCCTACCTTGGATCTCTCTTTCCGGCAGACACAGGTCTGCTGGGGTTGAAAGACCTGCTGGTGACAAAATTGTCAAGTCAAGCGGAACGCGACCTGTCAACATCTCCTCCTTCACATTCTCCCGCAACTGGGGGTGCGAGGAAAAGGCTCAGAATTCCGAGCCCACCCGCTGGCGGTGATGCAGGGCAGTCTGGAGCGACTGCTGATGCTGACATCTGGTCCGGACTGAAGGACCTGACAACGATTACGGACATGTCGTCTACTGTCACTGCATATGATTCTCTCAACATTGATAGAATGGTGGAGGATTATATGAGTGACCGCATCCAAGTAGGCACGTCACACAGTCCGTACTTATACTGGCAGGAAAAAGAGGCAATTTGGAGGCCCTTGCACAAACTGGCTTTATTCTACCTAAGTTGCCCTCCCACAAGTGTGTACTCCGAAAGAGTGTTTAGTGCCGCCGCTCACCTTGTCAGCAATCGGCGTACGAGGTTACATCCAGAAAATGTGGAGAAGATGATGTTCATTAAAATGAATTATAATCAATTCCTCCGCGGAGACATTGACCAGCAGCAATTGCCTCCACAAAGTACACAGGGAGCTGAGATGGTGGATTCCAGTGGGGACGAATTGATAATCTGTGAGGAGGGGGATGTACACGGTGATATATCGGAGGGTGAAGATGAGGTGGACATCTTGCCTCTGTAGAGCCAGTTTGTGCAAGGAGAGATTAATTGCTTCTTTTTTGGGGGGGGTCCAAACCAACCCGTCATATCAGTCACAGTCGTGTGGCAGACCCTGTCACTGAAATGATGGGTTGGTTAAAGTGTGCATGTCCTGTTTTGTTTATACAACATAAGGGTGGGTGGGAGGGCCCAAGGACAATTCCATCTTGCACCTCTTTTTTCTTTTCTTTTTCTTTGCATCATGTGCTGATTGGGGAGGGTTTTTTTGGAAGGGACATCCTGCGTGACACTGCAGTGCCACTCCTAGATGGGCCCGGTGTTTGTGACGGCCACTAGGGTCGCTAATCTTACTCACACAGTCAGCTACCTCATTGCGCCTCTTTTTTTCTTTGCGTCATGTGCTGTTTGGGGAGGGTTTTTTGGAAGGGACATCCTGCGTGACACTGCAGTGCCACTCCTAGATGGGCCCGGTGCTTGTGTCGGCCACTAGGGTCGCTAATCTTACTCACACAGCTACCTCATTGCGCCTCTTTTTTTCTTTGCGTCATGTGCTGTTTGGGGAGGGTTTTTTGGAAGGGCCATCCTGCGTGACACTGCAGTGCCACTCCTAGATGGGCCCGGTGTTTGTGTCGGCCACTAGGGTCGCTAATCTTACTCACACAGCTACCTCATTGCGCCTCTTTTTTTCTTTGCGTCATGTGCTGTTTGGGGAGGGTTTTTTGGAAGGGACATCCTGCGTGACACTGCAGTGCCACTCCTAGATGGGCCCGGTGTTTGTGTCGGCCACTAGGGTCGCTTATCTTACTCACACAGCGACCTCGGTGCAAATTTTAGGACTAAAAATAATATTGTGAGGTGTGAGGTATTCAAAATAGACTGAAAATGAGTGTAAATTATGGTTTTTGAGGTTAATAATACTTTGGGATCAAAATGACCCCCAAATTCTATGATTTAAGCTGTTTTTTAGTGTTTTTGGAAAAAAACACCCGAATCCAAAACACACCCGAATCCGACAAAAAAAATTCGGTGAGGTTTTGCCAAAACGCGTTCGAACCCAAAACACGGCCGCGGAACCGAACCCAAAACCAAAACACAAAACCCGAAAAATTTCAGGCGCTCATCTCTAGAAATTAGTGATGTGCACCGGAAATTTTTCGGGTTTTGTGTTTTGGTTTTGGATTCGGTTCCGCGGCGTGTTTTGGATTCGGACGCGTTTTGGCAAAACCTCCCTGAAATTTTTTTGTCGGATTCGGGTGTGTTTTGGATTCGGGTGTTTTTTTACAAAAACCCCTCAAAAACAGCTTAAATCATAGAATTTGGGGGTCATTTTGATCCCATACTATTATGAACCTCAATAACCATAATTTCCACTCATTTTCAGTCTATTCTGAACACCTCACACCTCACAATATTATTTTTAGTCCTAAAATTTGGACCGAGGTCGCTGGATGGCTAAGCTAAGCGACCCAAGTGGCCGACACAAACACCTGGCCCATCTAGGAGTGGCACTGCAGTGTCAGACAGGATGGCACTTCAAAAAAATTGTCCCCAAACAGCACATGATGCAAAGAAAAAAAGAGGTGCACCAAGGTCGCTGTGTGACTAAGCTAAGCGACACAAGTGGCCGACACAAACACCTGGCCCATCTAGGAGTGGCACTGCAGTGTCAGGCAGGATGGCACTTCAAAAAAATTGTCCCCAAACAGCACATGATGCAAAGAAAAAAAGAGGCGCACCAAGGTTGCTGTGTGACTAAGCTAAGCGACACAAGTGGCCGACACAAACACCTGGCCCATCTAGGAGTGGCACTGCAGTGTCAGGCAGGATGGCACTTCAAAAAAATTGTCCCCAAACAGCACATGATGCAAAGAAAAATGAAAGAAAAAAGAGGTGCAAGATGGAATTGCCCTTGGGCCCTCCCACCCACCCTTATGTTGTATAAACAGGACATGTACACTTTAACGAACCCATCATTTCAGCGACAGGGTCTGCCACACGACTTTGACTGAAATGACTGGTTGGTTTGGGCCCCCACCAAAAAAGAAGCAATCAATCTCTCCTTGCACAAACTGGCTCTACAGAGGCAAGATGTCCACCTCATCATCATCCTCCGATTCCTCACCCCTTTCACTGTGTACATCCCCCTCCTCACAGATTATTAATTCGTCCCCACTGGAATACACCATCTCAGGTCCCTGTGTACTTTCTGGATGCAATTGCTGGTGAATGTCTCCACGGAGGAATTGATTATAATTCATTTTGATGAACATCATCTTCTCCACATTTTCTGGAAGTAAGCTCGTACGCCGATTGCTGACAAGGTGAGCGGCTGCACTAAACACTCTTTCGGAGTACACACTGGAGGGTGGGCAACTTAGGTAAAATAAAGCCAGTTTCTGCAAGGGCCTCCAAATTGCCTCTTTTTCCTGCCAGTATACGTACGGACTGTCTGACGTGCCTACTTGGATGCGGTCACTCATATAATCCTCCACCATTCTTTCAATGGTGGAGGATTATATGAGTGACCGCATCCAAGTAGGCACGTCAGACAGTCCGTACGTATACTGGCAGGAAAAAGAGTCAATTTTGAGGCCCTTGCAGAAACTTGGATGCGGTAACTCATATAATCCTCCACCATTCTTTCAATGGTGAGAGAATCATATGCAGTGACAGTAGACGACATGTCAGTAATCGTTGGCAGGTTCTTCAGTCCGGAGCAGATATCAGCACTCGCTCCAGACTGCCCTGCATCACCGCCAGCGGGTGGGCTCGGAATTCTTAGCCTTTTCCTCGCACCCCCAGTTGCGGGAGAATGTGAAGGAGGAGCTGTTGACGGGTCACGTTCCGCTTGACTTGACAATTTTCTCACCAGCAGGTCTTTGAACCTCTGCAGACTTGTGTCTGCCGGAAAGAGAGATACAACGTAGGTTTTAAATCTAGGATCGAGCACGGTGGCCAAAATGTAGTGCTCTGATTTCAACAGATTGACCACCCGTGAATCCTGGTTAAGCGAATTAAGGGCTCCATCCACAAGTCCCACATGCGTAGCGGAATCGCTCTGTTTTAGCTCCTCCTTCAATGTCTCCAGCTTCTTCTGCAAAAGCCTGATGAGGGGAATGACCGGACTCAGGCTGGCAGTGTCTGAACTGACTTCACGTGTGGCAAGTTCAAAGGGTTGCAGAACCTTGCACAACGTTGAAATCATTCTCTACTGCGCTTGAGTAAGGTGCATTCCCCCTCCTTTGCCTATATCGTGGGCAGATGTATAGGCTTAAATGGCCTTTTGCTGCTCCTCCATCCTCTGAAGCATATAGAGGGTTGAATTCCACCTCGTTACCACCTCTTGCTTCAGATGATGGCAGGGCAGGTTCAGGAGTATTTGGTGGTGCTCCAGTCTTCGGCACGTGGTGGCTGAATGCCGAAAGTGGCCCGCAATTCTTCGGGCCACCGACAGCATCTCTTGCACGCCCCTGTCGTTTTTTAAATAATTCTGCACCACCAAATCCAATATATGTGCAAAACATGGGACGTGCTGGAATTTGCCCAGATGTAATGCACGCACAATATTGGTGGCGTTGTCCGATGTTACAAATCCCCAGGAGAGTCCAATTGGGGTAAGCCATTCTGCGATGATGTTCCTCAGTTTCCGTAAGAGGTTGTCAGCTGTGTGCCTCTTATGGAAAGCGGTGATACAAAGCGTAGCCTGCCTAGGAACGAGTTGGCGTTTGCAAGATGCAGCTACTGGTGCCGCCGCTGCTGTTCTTGCTGCGGGAGGCAATACATCTACCCAGTGGGCTGTCACAGTCATATAGTCCTGAGTCTGCCCTGCTCCACTTGTCCACATGTCCGTGGTTAAGTGGACATTGGGTACAACTGCATTTTTTAGGACACTGGTGACTCTTTTTCTGACGTCTGTGTACATTTTCGGTATCGCCTGCCTAGAGAAATGGAACCTAGATGGTATTTGGTACCGGGGACACAGTACCTCAATCAAGTCTCTAGTTGCCTCTGAATTAACGGTGGATACCGGAACCACGTTTCACACCGCCCATGCTGCCAAGGCCTGAGTTATCCGCTTTGCAGCAGGATGACTGCTGTGATATTTCATCTTCCTCGCAAAGGACTGTTGGACAGTCAATTGCTTACTGGAAGTAGTACAAGTGGTCTTCCGACTTCCCCTCTGGGATGACGATTGACTCCCAGCAGCAACAACAGCAGCGCCAGCAGCAGTAGGCGTTACACTCAAGGATGCATCGGAGGAATCCCAGGCAGGAGAGGACTCGTCAGACTTGCCAGTGACATGGCCTGCAGGACTATTGGCTTTCCTGTGTAAGGTGGAAATTGACACTGAGGGAGTTGGTGGTGTGGTTTGCGTGAGCTTGGTTACAAGAGGAAGGGATTTAGTGGTCAGTGGACTGCTTCCGCTGTCATCCAAAGTTTTGAACTAGTCACTGACTTATGATGAATGCGCTGCAGGTGACGTATAAGGGAGGATGTTCCGAGGTGGTTAACGTCCTTACCCCTACTTATTACAGCTTGACAAAGGCAACACACGGCTTGACACCTGTTGTCCGCATTTGTGTTGAAATAATTCCACACCGAAGAGCTGATTTTTTTTGTATTTTGACCAGGCATGTCAATGGCCATATTCGTCCCACGGACAACAGGTGTCTCCCCGGGTGCCTGACTTAAACAAACCACCTCACCATCAGAATCCTCCTTGTCAATTTCCTCCCCAGCGCCAGCAACACCCATATCCTCATCCTGGTGTACTTCAACAGTGACATCTTCAATTTGACTATCAGGAACTGGACTGCGGGTGCTCCTTCCAGCACTTGCAGGGGGCGTGCAAATGGTGGAAGGCGCAAGCTCTTCCCGTCCAGTGTTGGGAAGGTCAGGCATCGCAACCGACACAATTGGACTCTCCTTGGGGATTTGTGATTTAGAAGAACGCACAGTTCTTTGCTGTGCTTTTGCCAGCTTAAGTCTTTTCATTTTTCTAGCGAGAGGATGAGTGCTTCCATCCTCATGTGAATCTGAACCACTAGCCATGAACATAAGCCAGGGCCTCAGCCGTTCCTTGCCACTCCGTGTCGTAAATGGCATATTGGCAAGTTTACGCTTCTCAT
Source organism: Pseudophryne corroboree (assembly GCF_028390025.1). Taxonomy (NCBI): domain Eukaryota; kingdom Metazoa; phylum Chordata; class Amphibia; order Anura; family Myobatrachidae; genus Pseudophryne; species Pseudophryne corroboree. Next base: position 473,043,354 of record NC_086449.1, read on the forward strand.
TAGACGCTTTCAATTTTGATTTTTGGGTCAATTTACTGAACTTTTGTTTTTTGGATTTTACATGCTCTCTACTATGACATTGGGCATCGGCCTTGGCAGACGACGTTGATGGCATTTCATCGTCTCAGCCATGACTAGTGGCAGCAGCTTCAGCACGAGGTGGTAGTGGATCTTGATCTTTCCCTATTTTAACCTCCACATTTTTGTTCTCCATGTTTTAATGTGTGGATTTATATGCCAGTATCAATAGCAATGGCCTACTACTATATATACTGCGCACAACTGAAATGCACCACAGGTATGGATGGATAGTATACTTGATGAATGACGACACAGAGGTAGGTAGAGCAGTGGCCTACTGTACCGTAATGCTATATATTATATACTGGTGGTCAGCAAACTGTGCAAAACTTAAATGCACCACAGGTATGGATGGATAGTATACTTGACGACACAGAGGTAGGTACAGCAGTGGCCTACTGTACCGTAATGCTATATATTATATACTGGTGGTCAGCAAACTGTGCAAAACTTAAATGCACCACAGGTATGAATGGATAGTATACTTGACGACACAGAGGTAGGTACAGCAGTGGCTTACTGTACCGTAATGCTATATATTATATACTGGTGGTCAGAAAACTGTGCAAAACTTAAATGCACCACAGGTATGGATGGATAGTATACTTGACGACACAGAGGTAGGTACAGCAGTGGCCTACTGTACCATAATGCTATATATTATATACTGGTGGTCAGCAAACTGTGCAAAACTTAAATGCACCACAGGTATGGATGGATAGTATACTTGACGACACAGAGGTAGGTACAGCAGTGGCCTACTGTACCGTAATGCTATATATTATATACTGGTGGTCAGCAAACTGTGCAAAACTTAAATGCACCACAGGTATGGGTGGATAGTATACTTGACGACACAGAGGTAGGTACAGCAGTGGCCTTCTGTACCGTACTCCTATATATTATATACTGGTGGTCAGCAAAATTATGCACTGTACTCCTACTATATACTACAATGCAGCACAGATATGGAGCGTTTTTCAGGCAGACAACGTATACTGGTGGTCACTGGTCAGCAAAACTCTGCACTGTGCTCCTCCTATATAATATACTGGTGGTCCCCAGTCCCCACAATAAAGCAGTGTGAGCACAGATATATGCAGCACACTGAGCACAGATATGGAGTGTTTTTCAGGCAGACAACGTATACTGGTGGTCACTGTCAGCAAAACTCTGCACTGTACTCCTCCTATATAATACAGCTACTCCCCAGTCCCCACAATTAAGCAGTGTGAGCACAGATATATGCAGCACACTGAGCACAAATATGGAGTGTTTTTCAGGCAGACAACGTATACTGGTGGTCACTGTCAGCAAAACTCTGCACTGTACTCCTCCTATACAATATACTGGTGGTCCCCAGTGGGATCCGGTCTAGGTCGACAATGTTTAGGTCGACCACTATAGGTCGACAGTCACTAGGTCGACATGGATGGAATGTCGACAGGGTTTCTAGGTCGACATGTGCTAGGTCGACAGGTCTAAAGGTCGACATGAGTTTTTCACATTTTTATTTTTATTTTTATTTTTTCATACTTAACGATCCACGTGGACTACGATTGGAACGGTAAAGTGTGCCGAGCAAAGCGGTAGCGGAGCGAAGGCACCATGCCCGAAGCATGGCGAGCGAAGCGAGCCATGCGAGGGGACGCGGTGCACTAATTTGGGATCCCGGTCACTCTACGAAGAAAACTACACCACAAAAAAAAATTCCTCATATCGACCTTTAGACCTGTCGACCTAGCACATGTCGACCTAGAAACCCTGTCGACCTTCCATCCATGTCGACCTAGTGACTGTCGACCTATAGTGGTCGACCTAAACATTGTCAACCTGGATACTGTCGATAAAACGAACCACACCCGTCCCCAGTCCCCACAATAAAGCAGTGTGAGCACTATGCAGCACACTGAGCACAGATATGGAGTGTTTTTCAGGCAGACAACGTATACTGGTGGTCACTGTCAGCAAAACTCTGCACTGTACTCCTCCTATATAATACAGCTGCTCCTCAGTCCCCACAATTAAGCAGTGTGAGCACAGATATTTGCAGCACACTGAGCACAGATAAGGAGCGTTTTTTTTCAGGCAGAGAACGGATAAAACTGGTGGTCACTGATCAGCAAAACTCTGCACTGTACTCCTCCTATATTATTAATATACAGCTGCTCCCCAGTCCCCACAATTAAGCAATAAGCAAGCACAAATATTTGCATCAACAATACACGGAGAGGACGCCAGCCACGTCCTCTCCCTAACATTTCCAATGCACGAGTGAAAATGGCGGCGACGCGCGGCTGCTTATATAGAATCCGAATCTCGCGAGAATCCGACAGCGGGATGATGACGTTCGGGCGCGCTCGGGGTAACCGAGCCATACGGGAGAATCCGAGTATGCCTCGGACCCGTGTAAAATGGGTGAAGTTCGGGGGGGTTAGGTTTCCGAGGAACCAAACCCGCTCATCACTAGTAGAAATATAGGGGTCTATTTACTATGCCTTGGATGGAGATAAATCCAACGGAGATAAAGTCCCAGCCAATCTGCTCCTAACTGTCATTTTTCAAACCCAGCCTGTGACATGGCAGATAGACAGTGATTGGCTGGAACTTTATCTCTGTTGGATTTATCTTGATCCAAGGCTTAGTAAATAGACCCCTTAGTTTGGAATTTAGACATTTCTTTTTTTAGGATGCCACAAAATTTTAACCAAAATTGAAACTGTTAGGGCAGTTTCCCAAACTCCACCATTACAGTCCAGGTTTTAAGGATATCCATGCTTGAGTACAGGTGACTTAATTAGTACCTCAGTCAGTTTGATTAACCATATCAACTCAAGCATAGATATTCTTAAAAATAAGGCCCCCATTTATCAAGACTTGGAGAGTGATAAATAGCACGGTGATAAAGTACCAACCAATCAGCTCCTAACTTCCATGTCACAGGCTGTGTTTGAAAAATGACCATTAGGAGCTGGTTTGCTGGTACTTTATCTCCGTGCAATTCATCACTTTTCAAAGTTTGAGAAATCTGGGTCTTAGGGGTCTATTTACTAAGCCTTGGATGGAGATAAAGTGCACGGTGATAAAGTACCAGCCAATCAGACCATAACTGTCATTTTTCAAACCCAGCCTGTGACATGGCAGTTAGGAGCTGATTCGCTGGTACTTTATCTCCATCCAAGGCTTAGTAAATAAACCCCTTAGACCAGATAAAAACTGCTATATAGGTGGGGGAAAGGGGGGTAGGGACTGCTATATAGATTCAGGGGAGGAGGGGGGAAGGGGGGTAGGGACTGCTATATAGGTTCAGGGGAGGAGGGGGAAGGGGGTAGGGACTGCTATATAGGTTCAGGGGAGGAGGGGAAGGGGGTAGGGACTGCTATATAGATTCAGGGGAGGAGGGGGGAAGGGGGTAGGGACTGCTATATAGGTTCAGGGAAGGAGGGGAAAGGGGGTAGGGACTGCTATATAGGTTCAGGGGAGGAGGGGGAAGGGGGTAGGGACTGCTATATAGGTTCAGGGGAGGAGGGGGGAAGGGGGGTAGGGACTGCTATATAGGTTCAGGGAAGGAGGGGGAAGGGGGTAGGGACTGCTATATAGGTTCAGGGGAGTAGGGGAAGGGGGTAGGGACTGCTATATAGATTCAGGGGAGGAGGGGGGAAGGGGGTAGGGACTGCTATATAGGTTCAGGGAAGGAGGGGAAAGGGGGTAGGGACTGCTATATAGGTTCAGGGGAGGAGGGGGAAGGGGGTAGGGACTGCTATATAGGTTCAGGGGAGGAGGAGAAGGGAGTAGGGACTGCTATATAGATTCAGGGGAGGAGGGGGGAAGGGGGGTAGGGACTGCTATATAGGTTCAGGTTAGGAGGGGAAAGGGGGTAGGGACTGCTATATAGGTTCAGGGGAGGAGGGGGAAGGGGGTAGGGACTGCTATATAGATTCAGGGGAGGAGGGGGGAAGGGGGGTAGGGACTGCTATATAGGTTCAGGGGAGGAGGGAGAAGGGGGTAGGGACTGCTATATAGGTTCAGGGGAGGAGGGGGAAGGGGGTAGGGACTGCTATATCGATTCAGGGGAGGAGAGGGGAAGGGGGGTAGGGACTGCTATATAGTTCAGGGAAGGGGGGGGAGGGACTGCTATATAGGTTCAGGGGAGGGGGGAAGGGGGGTAGGGACTGCTATATAGGTTCAGGGGAGGGGGGAAGGGGGGTAGGGACTGCTATATAAGTTCAGGGGAAGGGGGGTAGGGACTGCGGTGCATGCGCAGTTCAGACCCGATTTACAAGATATTTTGTGTGTGGCCCTCGACTATTCACTGGAAGTGTTAAGCGGTCCCCCTGCTGAAATAATTGCCCACCCCTGCCTTAGACTGTAATGGCAGAGTTTGGGAAACTCTGCCTTAGGATATTTGTTGTGTACTGTTAAAAAATGTAGAGGTATACTGTGGTTGGTGAGAGCACTTTTATATCACACAGTAGATGTATTTGGCCACTCTTGTTTCTGTATTTTTGTAAATCCATTTTTTTAATTTAAGTAGAATAAATGATCTGTTCTTTAAGATTCTTTGTTTTTAATGCATTGTGCATGGAGTCATAGCAGTATATTTACGAAAGGTCGATTTTAATCGATATTTGTTGATTTCAGATTGATTAAAATCAATGTTGGGCTACCAGGGTTAAAACACACATTTACTAACATGATTTTTATATGAATTTTTAAATGTTAGTAAATGTGTGTTTTAGCCCTGAAAGTTCAACATTAAGATTGATTTTAATCAACTTGATAGTAAATTTATTAAATGTATCCCATAGCCACCATTCATTTTTTGAGATATGCTTAACCACATTACTAACATCCGCTATAATATTCTCTATACAGTACATACCCTGATTTCTACCAACAAATATAATGACACTCCACCAAAGTACAATGTGCTCATTTCTGCTCTCTAATTATAAGGCCACTTCTGAGTGAATGTATGTTTTATACAATACACAATATGGATTTGTAAATACAAACATAACACACAACAAGCAAAATGTACAGTATATGGAAAAAGTAATCTCACCTGTGGAACAACTCCAAAAGCTTTCCTCCACTTCTGCAGGGGTAATGACTGCCACGATACCCCATCAATTATAATATCACCTTGGGTTGATAATAATCTCAAAAAAGCAGACAACAGGGTGCTTTTCCCTGAGCCAGTTCTTCCTAATAAGCCAACCTGGAATAGCAGATATTCAAGATATGAATGCACAGCATACTGTATGGAGCACTGCGTCTCAGAGAACATGCTGTTTAAGATATATGTGCTCCAAAAGAAACAGAACCAATATAGTTGACACTTGGGAGTCATCATGTGGAAACATTAAAACCATGTGTAACAAAGAATGCTTCTGCAGGGTGAATTCGGACATATAAGGAGAAAAAAACTATAGCACTATACGAGGCATGTAAAGGTGGGCACACACGGCGCGATGTGTCAAAGAACGGCACATGATGCCTGGCGGGGGGGGGGTTCATTGGTAAGTGCACACACACTATATGATACCGTCAGCAACGAACGGTGGCGGGGGTGGAGCGGGAGACATGCTGCATTTAGCAGAGTCAGATTTGGGTGTGGTGTTTTCAAACTGTAATTTAAATTGCGTGTAAAAATAAAGCAGCCAGTATTTACCCTGCACAGAAACAATATCACCGACCCAAATCTAACTCTCTCTGCACATGTTATATCTGCCACACCTGTAGTGCACATGGTTTTGTCCAACTGCTAACTTTTTTGGTTTGCTAACAACTCTGAATAACCCCCCCATAGATTGTAAGCTCCACTGGGCAGGGACTGATGTGAATGGCCACATATTCTCTGTAAAGCGCTGCAGAATATGTGTGCGCTATATAAATAACTGGTAATAAATAATAATAGCCATGCGCATTATTTTATTATTAGAGGGTGCACCTTCGGAGGGACGCGACTAGCACCGCCCATCGGGCATGTCTAGCACCACCTATTGGCGCTCACTGCAAACAAAATAATATATGGAATTTGATTAAATAGAGTGTACAGAGGGGATTGGTAGTCAGGCAGATGATTATGTCAGTAATGGTGCTGAACTGGTGTGTGTTAATCTTGCTCAGCAGCGGTTCCATCCAGTTACGCCTGTTCTTCCTGCAGCTGCTCTTCTTAGGTGGATGATCCTCACCTTCACTCGCACACCCCACCTCGCGATCAACTATATCACCTCTTGTCCCTCCCCTTATGCTCAACATCACATCACCCCCCCCCCCCCCCAAATCATCCGCATCACCTCTCATCCTCCCTTGATGCTCCGTATATCTTCTCACCCTCCCCTGATCTTCTGCATTGCCTCTCCCCATCCCCTGAACCTCCTCCGCCTTGCCTCCCACCGTCCCTTGATCCTCTGCATTGCCTCTTGCCCCCTGCTCCTAAGCATCGCCTCTTGCCCCCCCCCCCCCCCACAATTCTTCCAATCACCTATCCCCCCTCAATCATCCATATCACCTATCACCCCCCATGATCGTCCACATCAATTATTGCCTCCTGACCCTCCATATCCCCTCTCACCCCCCTTATCCTATATATCCCATCAGACCCTAATTCTCCAAGTCGTCTCTCTCCCATTTTCCTTCATATTGTCCACATTACCTAACACCTCACTGGTGTAATCCCAAGGACACCTCTTCCACAACCCTCCGCTCCTCCTACTGCCGCCTGCACGCTCTGGAGCATGGAAGTATGGGAAGAGGGGGCAAGGCAACTTGGGAAGAGGGGTGGGCTGCATTGTCAGGCTGCTGACCATCATCTAGTTCTAAAAAAAGCCATATTATTGTATACCACATTACGAAATAACCAACTTATATTTAGTCAGTCCCATGAAGAACTGTAAAAAGGAATAAACATGCAAACTCGTATCACCTATTGGGTATCACCACATAATACATTGGGTGAGAATTATTTTTCCACGTATCAATAGAGCTCTCCCCCAAAATAACCATTAAACCATCCATTTAAATTGCAGGCCCTTACTAGCAAGGGGCCATTTTGGGGGTAGCTGCCAAATACAGACAACACATAACAAACATTTCAATTATCAAAGTACTTTAAGATAAAAATAAAGAAATCTCTTTATAGATCGCTATATCAAGTACTCAAATTAGCACACTGAGGTACTTTATAATCTATTAGTGATATTTTAATGTCAAGGAAACAGGTTTGTCCCTCTAGGCAAATTGGACACACCATTTCATTAGTACATTGAATTCAGTATTGTATTGTTCTTACCCTCTGACCAGGACTGATCAAGAATGAAATATTTTCCAAAACAGCGTGACCTCCATCCACATACTTTGCAGAAAGGTCTTTTACAGTCATCTGACCACCAGACGGCCAGCCTGGGTCTTTTTTTGTATAATCATTCTCAATTATAAGCACTTCTGACAGTTTATCCTTCTTGCTATTATCCTGGCTCATGTCTTCTCTTGGAATATCAATAAAGTTAAAAATTCTGCTAACAGAGCGCATCTACAACAAGGAAAATTACATTTATTGTGTATAAGGACGATTATCTACAACACAGAACTTGAATATCTAACTACGGTTAGAAAGATTAAGGGCTCATAATATCAGGCCTATGTCTCTGTGTCCTCAAACAATTTTTAATATTAAAATTATATTCTTCCAGTTTTATTTAAAAAAAAAAAGTACATAACAGTATGATGAGATGGCGCTGATTACATGTAAGGTGGTGACACTGACAAGGCAGGATTTTCCGGCATTGTGGAGGTTGAATCCAGTGAAATTTAAGTTCCACCAATGGTTGCTCTCTGTTTTAAATTTAGTGCCACGCCAGAGCCAATTGTGGCTCAGAGATAGTCCTCTAATCAGGAACTTTCGCAGGGAGCCAATTGTGGCTCGTTGCGTCTTATAATAGACGCCGCATGTGTGGAGCATTTAGTTTGGCAGTGGTGAGACAGGAAGAAGGACCACCAGATAAGAAGTTCTCCGTCAGCTGCTGAAGAGGCCAGAAGATGGCACTCAAGGCAGAAGACCACATGGGCAACCCCAGAAACAGCAGCTGAGATATAAGGATGGTGGCAGGCTGAAGCTCAAGACTAGAGAGGCCTGTCGTGGTAGGAAGCAAGTGAGCTATATGAAGCTCCACACTGCAGCCTCTACCTCCAGGACTGGTAGGCAGCCTTTGGCCACTTTGACTTACCTGTAATTCAGGCATTAGGCCTAATGGCATTGTAGTTGGACACTAGGCCCATGCCTTAGACTGCCAGGAATTTGTGACTTTAGTTCAATAGCCATTGTAGCCAGCTATGGACCAGATCCCTGGTGCCCAAGACCACCAGGGATCTGAGACTGATCTATGAGCCAGTATACCCCTCCCCCTATATCTTTTTGTATTAGGACCGTGGCAACAGAAGCTCCTATTAGGATGTAGAGGACAATTTGGCCTACAGGCAATAAAGGTATCCATTTTTTGGCAAAACCCTTTTCTCTCGCCAAAAATATTGTTGCAAAAGGCCCATCTAGGAAAGGGCAGAAGACTGTCGGTAATGCAGAAAAGCTGGCCAATTGGGTGTACAGAGTACAATTTAATAGCAAATTTCCACAGGATGCTTCTATGTATTTGTCTATCATAGGTGTTTGAGGTATATTGCCAGCAGAGGCATAACTAGGGTTTTCGGAGCCCAGGGCAAGATGAAGAGTGGCGCTCCCCTCTTCCTTTTCCCCCAAAACCCCCCCATAAAATCAACTATGTGTGCATGGGCATGGCCACGCTCCAGAAGGGGCGTGGCCACATACCAGAAGGGGCATGGCTACTGAAAATAGGGCATGCCAACATGACTATCACCTACCCCCTGTGTCACCTCTCAGCACACTATCACCTACCCCTTGTGTCATCTCTCAGCACACCTTCATTCAATTTTTGCACATTACAGCAGTAGAGTTCCCTATTTACACGGTACACAGGCAGAGTTCCATTTTTACACAGTACGCAGGCAACAGTGCCAGATACACATTGCCCCACAGTGCCAGATACACATTGCCCCACAGTGCCAGACAGAGGCGTCACCAGGTGTGGGTACACCCGGTGCGCACTCTGCATTACAACACCCCCACCCCCCTCTTCCCACACTCACCCCGCCGGAGCCGCGGGCGGACGAAAAGGGGGTGTGGCCTAATTTAAAGGGCGTGGCCTCGCGGGTCTCCTCTTCTTCACTCCGGGGGGTGTATCCAGCTTCCTCGGAAATGCTGGCTGCCCCCGGAGACTAGGCGGCGTGCAGTGGCAGCTCCTTTTCTGTGACAGGAGCCGAGTGCTGCAGAAGATTATCACACTGCAGCACTCGGCTCCTGTCACTGGAGAAGAGCCAGCACTTGTTGTCACCCCTTCCGTGGGTGACACCTGGGTGCGGGCCGCACCCCCCTTCTGACGCCACTGGTGCCAGATACACATTGCCCCACAGTACCAGATACACATTGCCCCACAGTGCCAGATACACATTGCCCCACAGTGCCAGATACACATTGCCCCACAGTGCCAGATACACATTACCCCACAGTGCCAGATACACATTGCCCCACAGTGCCAGATACATATTGCCCCACAAAGTTACAGAAACACATTGCCCCACAGTGCCAGATACACAGTGCCCCACAGTGCCAGATACATATTGCCCCACAGTGACAGATACACATTGCCCCACACAGTGACAGTCAGATACACATTGCCCCACACAGTGAGATACACATTGCCCCACACAGTGACAGCTACACATTGCCCCCACACAGTGAAAGATACACATAGCCTCAAGCCCCTCCTCCCCCCTCAACCGCTTACCGGCTCAGTCACTGCTGCCTCTGCTATGTGAGGGGAGGAGAGCGACAGCAGCCTCTCCTGCCACTCAAGCTGCTCCATGAAGTCCGGTCTGGTCTCGCGGCGGGTTGTTAAGCGCGGTAATTAGCAGGCTCGCAAGACCAGGCTACTGATTGGGCTGCCAGTAGCCGGTTTGCGAGCTCTAATTGGTTAACAAACCAAACGGAGACCAGACACAGCACATTGAGTGGCAGGAGAGGTGCTGTGCTCTCCTCCCTCACATAGCAGCGGGATGGCCCGGGCCGGGGGGAAGGGAGACCAATAGCGGGGGTGAGTGGGCATGATGCCCTGGCCACCAGCTGTGCCCCCCTCTGCTGGGCCTGCCAAGGCGCCCAGGGCAAGTGCCCTGCTCGACTCCCCCTTAGTTACGCCTCTGATTGCCAGCATTGTTAAGTTTCTTATTGAGTATAGTAAATTGCCTGTACTGTTCTGTAAAGTGTTTCTCCAATTGTTGGGGAGAGGCATAGATAGGCCTGCTAGGTAGGGCACTACAACTCTAGTTAGTACTGTTTCATTGTTTTGACAATAGTTCTGTTGCAGTCAGGGCTGTGCCATTTAGTTGAGTTAGAAGAGGGTATTGTACTATAGGCAGGAGGTAGAGAATTGCAGGTGTGTGTCTCACTCTTTCCCCACAGAGCTCTGTGGGCAGACAAGTCAAGGTGACTAGGATAGTTGTGGTGAGGGTGTGTGTGTGTGTGTGTGTGTGTGTGTGTGTGTGTGTGTGTGTGTGTGTGTGTGTGTGTGTGTGTGTGTGTGTGTCTTTTCTGTCCCTTTCTTTCTGGGTGTAGTTTCCACCTAGTGTGCATGTACCCATAGATGAAACTCGGGATCTGAGGCCAGAAGTGTCAATGTTAATCTTTCACTCTACCACGAGGATTAATACATGTTAAAGCAAAGTGTTTCCACTGAATCAAGTAGGGGCCTTCCTGATCCCTTGTCTTGTTCTTTCTTTAGAGATCCATTCTGTGTCTGTCAGCCATTTCATGTCAAACTGAAGGATCATCCTCACAAGGGACTCTGGTAACTGGACATCTGATGTGAGTGCACCCAAGAGGGACGACCTATACCATTCCCTTAACAACAATACTTACGTTTGTAGGCAAAATGCATAATAACCATGTCTAGTTCATTCTATCAAAAGTTCCAAAGTCTTAACTGTGAGTATAAAATGGAACATTCTTACTCACCAAACTATCGACATCAATACTCGAGTTTACAGCCCACTGCAAAGTATTCATGATATTCATGGCTAGTGTCAGCACTATTCCAACTTTTTCTTTACCGGCACCTGAGTGATATAAGGAGATTTACAACAGATTTAAATTAAAAAGTCCACACATATTTTCTGGATTGACAATACAAGTTTATGTGTGTACTTTAAGCTCATGGTCAGTGGGTGGCCACTAGATATTTTGAATGATGGTGGACGTAGAAGCGAAAGGCTACAAGCCACATGACCAAGCTCTTAATATGTTTCTAAAAATGTTTTTCTAATTTATCTTAAAAAATGTATTGTATTTTAGAGTTCCTTATTTACAGTGAATGGAAACAAACTGCAATGTGTCTGTCATATTGTGGGAGCATAGGCGTTTCTATCATGGATGCAGGAGGGCCCCACACCACACACACTGCTTCCATATTGTTTTATACTTACCTTTCTGGAGTCCCGAGATGGGAGCTGCAACCGCTGCAAAAAAACACTTCCAAAATGTCTGCTGTGCATGCGTAGTATGAAATTTGTGTCCGGATCATGGCGGGCGCCATGTTTCCAGAGCCCTGCGCATGCGCAGTAAACTCCGGCACAATGCCAGAGCCTATTGCAGTGACTTTCTCTTTTGCATTGAGCTGTCCTAAGGTAACTGTGTCCTGCCTATATGTTTTATAATTATGCACGGTTTAGGGGTTATATATAAATAAAAGAACCACTTCATGGCGTGATAAATGATAAATGCCACTTATGTTGTATTGTTATAAGAACTCTTTCCTTGGAGATGAACACTGTTTTCAAAATTTCACGTTTAAAATCTCAGGAGCAGTCTAGCTACAGATGGGGTGTAGTATGGCTGACCGGCGGTCTCCTGACCGCCGGTCAGCATACCGACACCGGGATCCCGGTGGGGAGGGGCGAGTGCCGCAAGCCCCTTGCGGGCTCGGTGGCGACCTGCGGTCGCCACGGGTTCTATTCCCACTCTATGGGTGTCGTGGACACGCACGAGTGGAAATAGTCCCTGTTGGTCGGCATGCCGACCATCGGGATACTGAGCCGGCGGGATGGTGGAGGAGGTCATGTGACTGTCGGTCAGCAGACCACCGGTCACATGAATACCACCCCTACAGATGGCTCCACATATACCTATCTTCATTTCGTGCCAAATAGCCCAATTTAGCGCAACTCAGGCTTTGGGCAAAGCAATAATCCTAAGTGTCTAGTACACTATAAGAAAGTTAAGTCAGCAGCTACTTTAATTGACATGTCCATAACTCGCCCGTGAGACTGATGACTATTGAGACTATTTTTGCATTTACTTCTAGCTACCCAGGGCCGGAGCTTCCACTAGGCAGCTTTAGGCAGCTGCCTAGGGGCGCCAGGACCTGAGGGGGCGGCCTGCTACAGCTGCCTAAAAAAGGTAGCATAGTCCTACCTTTCACAGCCACTGCAATCCCCCTGAATGCATATCTTACAGTAGCCGTGACTGCTAAGCTCCCGTATTGCAGCTTCCAGCTCCACCTCCACCCGGCACCGGCAGTAACTTTGGCAGCTCCTGAAGTCCTGGCTGGGGGTGACATGCAGCACAGCTCTTCATTCCAGGCTCTTTCACAGACTACTCAGTTCCAACTCTGCACTGCAGCCTGCAGGTAAGGTGGCTGCACAGTGCATTCTCTGCATTGATAAGGAAAGAGGGCGAGAGCAGCAGTGTGGTGAGGGGGGGGGGGGGGGGGGGGAGGAGATAAGGAGCAGGCATGCACACAGTCTGGGGGGATGAGCAGCAGCATGCACACAGATTTTGGGGGGGATAGAACAGCAGACATTTAACAGAGTAGGGCGGAGGGGGTGAGAGCAGCATGCCTTTCATCTGAAGGGTGGGTAGGGGGAAGGGGCAGAAGCATAAGTTTTGCCTAGGGTGCTGAGAAACCTTGCACCGGCCCTGTAGCTACCTCTCAGTCACTTCCCAGGAACGCCCATCACTTCCTGCCCATTTCTGATACCATCTTTCCCCATCCCAACAGCATCTGTGTACGTACTCTATGTGTGATGCATAGACAACCAGACAGACAGACAGACAGACAGACAGACAGACAGACAGACAGACAGACAGACAGATAGATAGATAGATAGATAGATAGATAGATAGATAGATACTGTAGATAGACAGACAGACAGATAAATAGACAGACAGATAGATAGATAGATAGATAGATAGATAGATAGATAGATAGATAGATAGATAGATAGATAGATAGATAGATAGATAAATCCAGGTGTACTGTACCTGATGTTGCAATAGAGATAAATGCGACAGCACAGAAGAAGATGACAAAGATCATTTCGATAGTCATTTGGAACCATCTCAGCGTGGACAAGTAGAGGAACCAATTTGCAGTATGCACATTTAGTGCCTTGTGAAAAAGGGTTTCAAAGTATGGCTGCCTTCCAAAGGCTCTTAGTGTCCACAAACCCCTTAAACTGGTTATCAGGTGAGTAAAAATCGGGCTGCGGGCTGTGAGAAGAAGAGAAATCTATTTACAATTACAGGAAATCTATCCAGGATTACATGATAAATAATACTAAAAAATAAAATTAAAAACAAAATAACCTCCTAGTTGTTCATATGTAAATGAAGAATACTTTTATACATTTCAGTACTGTAGGACATAATGCTACAATATGTACTACAGACTACAACACATTAATGAACGCTTTATTTACATTCTGTACTCGTCCCATTTTACCATTTTCAGAGAGCAGGGAGATAAAGCAAAGGGAGTAGCCTTCTAGGTGATATAGTGGGATTATCACTGCAAATACAGTAATATAATCCAAATATGCATGGGACAAATACGGATTCTGTATGAACGTCTAAAGTGAAATAGGGATCAAGATGTGCAGAAAGATGGGCCACTTAGTTATTTTCTAACATCATACTTTAATAAATACCCTAGTTCCTCACTGAAACCAAACAAGCATAATTCCCAGTCTGCCACCTGCAACATGCAGGACAGGTACAGTATTGTGGGGCAAGGGACTGACAAAATAGGCAGCCTCTCCCTCTCCCCCTGCGGAAAAATAATAATAAATAAATAGATAGATAGATAGATAGATAGATAGATAGATAGATAGATAGATAAGATAGTTCTAAGCGACCACTGGCGACATGTGTATAAGTAGACTGCATACTCATAAATAAAAAAAGATATACAATTTTATTACAATGATAACACTACAATTAAGCCAATTGATAAAATGCCAGAGATAACATATTAGGGAAATAGATATATATGAGGAGGTTAAATAAAGGGCTAAAATTGCTAAAAAGAGAGTTTGGCCATCATATGTAAAGTGTGCCTGTGCTGGATAAGGAATAGTAATTTAAAAAATAGTAATTTCAAAAAAGCTTAACTGAAGAAGATGAATTCATCAGGTGTCACCCAACGCATTTTGTCCAGTCAGACCTCATCAAGGGGTGACCCCTCGATGAAGTCTGACCGGACGAAACGCGTTGGATGACACCTGATGAATTCATCTTCTTCAGTTAAGCTTTTTTGAAATTACTACTCCCAGCCTAGCCCACAGAACTACTCACCATCCTCAGAGTGCGGCCGGGTTCATTTGCTGCAGGCTGTGGGCGGCGAGGTGCGTTCCGGACAGCGCGGGCGGCAGGTGTCAGACTGCGCAGCGTGACCTCTGACTTCACATCACGTCGGGGGCAGGGGGAGCTAGGAGAAGGGAGATGGGCAGCGTTTGAGCCTTCTGAGGATGCTCAAAGCTGCCTGGCATTGAAAAAACAAGGAGGCTTTCAAATCCCGAAATACCCGGGATTGGAAGCTCCAATCCCGTTATTGAATTCCGGCCATTTTTAGGCCTAAATCCCAGGATTCCGCCGATCCTGATCCCGAGATTGGCCACCCTAGTTACAAGCTACCCTCTGCATCCAGATGAGGAGCCTGTCAGTCAGACACGTATAGCATGATCCTGACATGCTTTCGGTGCATGCAAATCAACGCTGAACTCTTCTTTCTGGTATGGGGCTTATGTATACACACTTTCACCTGTCATAATGTATTGTTTTTCACATATTTATTGCTCCATTCAAGAGCTTGATAAGCATACTGTTGTGGCTTTTAGGAATTCTTAATTTCATTATGTAATCACATCTTATATTTGCTTATATATTCTCACAGAGTTACACTATATTGGTTATTTGTTTTGTTTTTCATGTGACAAAACTTACTCATAAGAATAAATATCTACATGGAGAAATATATTTACTTTTGGCTTACTCTATTTCCCTATCCTACTGTATATCCATTGTTAGCGCCAAGGGCTCCATACCACCCTTAGTTCAACATCACCACTGTGGGGGAGTCAGAGTCACCCTGAGTTTTAGAGCCCCAGGCTGCTTACTGAATTGTGCTTGGGTTCTGCACATTTATCTCTACTTTTTTCCCATATAGTTTACAGCCCATGATATGTGTTGATCTTTTTTCTGATTTCAATGAGAAATATTTTATCTATTTTTAATACATACTGTATTTGTTTATTGATACGATGGTTAATGGGTTAGACAATTCCACGTATTATAACTTTACTCTGTACTTACTGAGTTAGGTTTTTTTTTAGTATAAATCTTTTCAATTGCGTAAATAAACAATAAACATAGTGAACTACAATCATCACAACTTTTTAATGTGTGCTTTAATCACGCTTACCTACTTTACATTTCTCCTATCCGGGAGAAGCCCGGAGAGGAAACGCTGCAGGAGACCTTGGGGGCGGGACCAGCTGTGACATCGTCAAGCCCCGCCCCAAATAGGGAAAAGGCGCATTTTGCGTGCCCACGAGGAGGGGGCGGGGCTAAAATAACACAATTTGCATAATTTTAACCCCTTCCCCACCCCAAGGATGCGCGAATATGGAAGATTATCTCTCCATCCTGCCCACATCACTAGGGTGCGAGCAGGATGCGGGAGACCTGCCTACTCTTCTGGGGATGTGGGGTGCTACCCAAAAAAACGTGAGCCTCCCGTAGCTTCCGGGAGAGTAGGCAAGTATGGCTTTAATCACACAGTAAAAACTTGCCACAAATCTGTGATTTTGACTAATAATTTCTCATTACATATTCCCATTGTGGAGCTGAATCGCACGGATCTCTGTGCATGGGTGTACATGGCAAGTATTTGCATACAGTGCATAAGCAGATGCAAAAGTCCATTCTGTTCTGAGTTGTAGGGATCTCAATCAGATCTTTAGAATGTAAGCTCTCACAAGCAGGGCCCTCTTCCCTCATGTGCTTATCCTTTTTTTTACCTTAATAATCTTCAATTGCATCCAACCCATCAGTCTTCTGCCACCTGATACTTATTCAAGTGTCATCTGCTGATGTAGCTATGTTTATTTACCCTGTACTTGTCCTATACTGTCATCAACTGTAAAGGTGGGTACACACTATTAGATATATCTGCAGATCAATTGATCTGCAGATATATCTATGTACGGATCGGGCAGTGTGCTGTGCATACACACTGCCCAATCCGTCGGGGGACTGACGTCATGAACTGGGCGGGCGCGAGTGCCCGCCCGCCCGCCCAGTTCACCTGTCAATCACCGCCGGCCGCCGCAGCATGTGTACGGGCGGTCGGACGACCGCCCCGTACACACACAGCGACGCGCCAATATATCGTTAGATATATTGGCCGTTGGCTGTGCTGCACGGCCGACGCGATACGTCTGTGAACGACGGAGTTCACAGACGTATCGCCCGTACACACTGGCCGACGGTCCCGCGATGTATCGGCCGTTCAAGAGAACGGCCGATACATCGACCAGTGTGTACGGGCCTTAAGTCACTGTTTTCCTGATTTGATTATTTGTTTATGTACTCTGTAACTGGGTGTTACAGAACCCTTGTGGCTCCATATAAATAAAGGATAATAATAATAATAATAATAATAATAATAATAATAATAATAATAATAATAAAAATCTGTCTTTCTGTAAAATTAGGCATTTTGGAGTGGCAACAATGTAAGATCACAGAAGCACCCCCTGTATTGTGGGAGTGTCGTGGGAGTTTTATGAGAAAGTTGTAGGCATGCATCAAAAGCCCCAAGCGATTCTGAATTGTTCGTAAGGGGTAGGGAAGCCTGTTTCAGGGGGATTTCTTACACCTTGCATGGGGCTGGTGCATGATACTAATAATGATGGTTACTGCAGCAAGGGAAGCCACCTGCAGGCGCATTAATCCCTAAATAGCCCTATGTATGCTTACATTAGTATAAGGAAGTAAGGGGGACATTTACTAAGCAGTGATAAGAGCGGAGATGTGAACCAGTGGAGAAATTGCCCATGGCAACCATTCAGCACTGATGTAACCTCTATAATTTGCATACTATAAAATTATACAGAGCTGCTGATTGGTTGATGGGGCAACTTCTCCACTGGCTCACTTCTCCGCTCTTATCACCTCATAGTACATGTCCTCCAAAATGTGGATTCTGCGGCTGCGAGTAACTACAGTACAGCCACTATAGCCCAGAATCAGCCCCCGTGTCTTCTAGATTAGGATAGATTAGAAGAAATGGGACTGCAAAAATGTATAAAAAAAATTTAAACTTTTAGAAGTTTGGTTGTTTGTATTACTAAGGGATTGCATATGTAATGCCGGGATCCCGGCGTCAGTATGGTGACCGGAGGTTTCTTGACCGCCAGTCACACATACCTAACTCTGTAACAGAATGCTTTCAGCTGATCTAGAGAATATTGTCTTCCATTTAATTTCATACAAGTAATTGTGTCATAAATGTATCAAAGTGTTTTTTTACCTATTGAATACACAGAGGTCAATTCACTTAGTGTTGCAACAGCGTTGGAATGCCATAAATTGTACACAAAATCACCCCCAACATTGCCGCAATTTCACCCCCAAGTCATGTATTATTGTTCGCCGCCCCATAGGGGTACATATTAAAATTGTAATGATGGGGCTACCGTATGTGAGGAATATGCACGCACTAGTTTACGGACATTACCCACAATTAAATTGACCCCTTCGCCACTACCATAATTTTGAGATTCATGCTTCTTAATATAAAATAGCGCATTTTACAAGTAATGGATTTCTTTACAATAATGTTTCTTTTATTACTATAGTTCCATAGAGACAGTGCTCTGGCCTCTTAGCCACCTGCCCAGTCTCAGCTGGCACATTTCACACCTGAGACGTATAGTCTGTGAACACAGAAGAATTTTGGGTGTGGACGTCTACGAACAATTGTTCTGTCAATCTTCATCTGTTGACATCAGCATTAAACCATCCTCCTCCCTGCATTCCATGCCATCACGCTAAATCAATATGTGTATTAGATACTGTATATGGAAGAACAAATGAGTGCTGGAAGAGCATTGGATAATATTATGACAGTGGGAAAGTTATATTTGCATTTCGGATAATGTGTCTCTGTTGTCCTTACCTTCAGATTCTAACTGTTTTAGTTGCTGGGAGGTGTGCAGAAAGTAGGACCTCAGTAAGATGAAAGCAATGATCACAGGCACTGTGGCCAAGAATATGTAAGGCTCCAATATGGAAACCACTGTTATTGACCCAATCACAATGAGGATCAACTGGAAAGAGAAGTGATAGAATGTTACATGATAAGACATTATTCATAAATTGAATACGATATTACAGATCAGGGTTTCTAATGGTGTCACATGGCCTGATTCACGGTTGCACGCAGTTCAAATTTGGTCACAAAGGACCAAAGGTTTTTGGACTGCGAATGCTCCAGGCCGCAGTGCGCTTGCGCTGTGATGCTACTGTAACCCCGGCCACATGCCCTGGATGCCACAGAATGATTGACGTATGCTGCATGCTTTTGGGGGTGGAGACATGTTGCATTCCTCAATAAGAAGGATTGGCGGGCAGTCTGAGAAAGATTTCCAGCGAGCTGGCCGACGTGCGCAATGGTGATACGATGCTGCACCTTCGGATGCATCACACATCTTTTTACAAAAGGTGCCTCTGGTGGTATTTGCAAATGCACGCAGATCCTTGGCAGCAGCAGCAATCCCACAACAGTTACACATCTGTGGAACCTGTATTCCTGCTCAATGGTGGTCATTCCGAGTTGATCGCTAGCTGTATTTGTTCGCAGCGCAGCGATCAGGCTAAAAACCGGCAGATCTGCACATGCGTATGCGGCGCAATGCGCACGCGTGACGTACGGGCACAACGAACGATGCAGTTTTGCACAGGGTCTAGCGATGCATTTCAGTCGCACTGCTTGCCGCAGAGTGATTGACATGAAGTGGGCGTTTCTGGGTGGCAACTAACTGTTTTCAGGGAGTGCCAGGGAAAACGCAGGCGTGGCTGAGCGAACGCTGGGCGGGTGTGTGATGTCAAATCCGGAACTGAATAGTCTGAAGTGATCGCAAGCGCTGAGTAGGTTTTGAGCTACTCTGAAACTACACAAACATTTTTTGCAGGCGCTCTGCGATAAAAACATTCACACTTCTGCTAAGCTAAAATACAGTCCCAGTGGGCGGCGGCATAGCGTTTGCATGGCTGCTAAAAAAAACTGCTAGCGAGTGATCAACTCGGAATGACCCCCAATGTCCACACTCTATGGAATGAAAACACATGTATACAAGAGACACTAACAGACGTTGTAACTATGGTAATGTTGCTTTAAAAGCTATTTTGGAAGACTAAATTTTATTTTATTTTATAGCAGCTAGAACTGTGTATCTGCCTGTGAAGGCTATGCTGGTCTCCTCGGGTACAACACAGAATATCTTGGAGGCATATGACCTTTTTCGGATACATGGTTGAAGAAAGTGTTCTTACAAAACAGTGAAATGCACACTCCAGATATAACCATTCACATTCTGCCTTCTCGCTGTAGCTCTATGTCAGAAGTTACCAACTCCAGTGCTCAAGTCCCATAACAGTCAAAGGGGCAGATGTATTAACCTGGAGAAGTGATAAACCAGTGATAAGCACAAGGTAATAACGCACTAGCCAATCATTATGGATTTGAAAAATGACAGTTAGGAGCTGATTGGCTGGTGCGTTATCATCTTGCACTTATCACTGCTTTATCACTTCTCCAGGCTTAATACATCTTCCCCCAAAAAATGTAAGCATATCCATCCTATAGCACAGGTGGTTTAGGGAGAGATGTACTAAGCAGTGATAAAAGTGGAGAAGTGAGCCAGTGGAGAAGTTGCCCATGGTAACCAATCAGCATTTATAATTTAAATACTATAAAAGTATACAGAGCAGCTGATTGGTTGCCATGGGCAACTTCTCCCCTTTTATCACTGCTTAGTACATGTCCCCCTTAATCACAATGACTGAGACATTAAGTAAAGGTCCGTACACACTTAACGATAAAATGAGCGACGTCGCTCATTTTTCCCCTCCTTGAGCGACGTCGCTCATTTTATCGTCAAGTGTGTATGCCGCCAGCGACGACCGATGCGCGGCCCAGCGGGTCGGCAATGATCGTCGCTGTCGGTAGGGTATGCATGAAGGATGTGGACTGTCGTCCACGACCTTCATGCAGGGCTGGCGGGGGCGTGACGTCACTGAGTGATATGAGCAGTCATATCGCTCAGTGTGTAGAGTCGGCCTGCCGGCCGGCCGGCCCTGGAGGGGGAAACATTAGACGATGTCGCTCACAGAGCGACATCGTCTAATGTGTATGGGCCTTTAGTCTCTGGGCCACAGCAGGACAAAATTCCACCCTCTGCCGGCCCCACATGGTAGCAAGATGATGACCAGCCACCCAGCTCACCACATATTCCATCATAAATCATACACATAACAATATGATGCAATTTTTCTTCTTTTACATATTAGAACTAATAGTGTAGAGCCTGTACACACCCACATTACACTGGCCACACAGTACTGATCACAGCTTGTCCGCTTCTCACAATAGGCTCTTGTTCATTTTTAGCCCCATGCCCATATGGCCTTACTGCAGCTCTGAGATCAGTAGCTGCTGCTTGTAAACTTACCCTACAGTACGTCACTCACCTGTATAAAGTCAAATATTGTCAGAGGAAGTAGATCATCTAATATAGCTGTGTCCTTTGAAAATCTGTTAAGGATCCGCCCTGTAATTTATCGAAGACATCCTGATTAAAGGCACTGCTTAGTTTTTGTATAGCAATCCTTATAAAACATGGAAGCAAGTGTTTACGGGATGCGGTCAATTTACCTACAATCAAATCCTGACGGTCAAAATCCCGACAACCATTGACCGACAAGGTCAAAATCCCGACATGGTCAAAATATCGACTTTTAAAATGTTGACAGGTCAAAAAGTCGACATGAGTTTTTGAAGATTTTTTCATTGAAACCGACTTGTTCATACCTTAACATCCTAGTTAACCTAGAGGGGGAACATAATAGTGGGCCGAGCGCAGCGAGGCACTGTGCCCAAAGCATGGCGAGAATAGGGAGCCATGCGAGGGGACGCGGTACATTTAAACGGTGTCCATGTTGACCTATGTCGACATACACACCAAAAAGAAAAAAAAAGAAAAACTTGTGTTGACTTTTTGACCTGTTGACATATTAAATGTTGGTATTTCGGTATTTTGACCCTGTCTGTATTTTGACCTTGGGGTTTATTTACTAATATTCGTGTTTTTGCCGTTTTTAAGGGTGTTTGAACTCGAATGGTATCGGGTGCATTTTACTGCAACTTTTTGAATCCTGATACGGTTATTCACTAAGCTGCCGAGTTTTGCACAATCGTTTTTTCCGATGTCGATGTGATTCGTAATATCAGGCAGTGTTTTACGAGAGTGATGAGTAAAACACTGCCTGACAAAACACAAGGAATCCCGGCCGGATCTGTGAGATCCATGCAGAGCTTCATTGTGTACCTTAAAAAGTTGATTAAAGTCTTAAAAAATCTGAAAAAAATTGCGTAAGGTCCCCCCTCCTAAGCACAACCAGCCTCGGGCTCTTTGAGCCGGTCCTGGTTGAAAAAATATGGGGAAAAATATGACAGGGGTTCCCCCATATTTAATCAACCAGCACCAGGCTCTGCGCCTGGTCCTGGTTCCAAAAATACAGGGGACAAAAAGCGTAGGGGTCCCCCGTATTTTTGAAACCAGCACCGGGCTCCACTAGCTGGGGAGATAATGCCACAGCCAGGGGACACTTTGATATCGGTCCCTGCGGCCGTGCCATTAAAACCCCAACTAGTCACCCCTGGCCGGGGTACCCTGGAGGAGTGGGGACCCCTTCAATCAAGGGGTCCCCCCTCCAGCCACCCAAGGGCCAGGGGTGAAGCCCGAGGCTGTCCCCCCCATCCAAGGGCGGCGGATGGGGGGCTGATAGCCTTGTGAGAAATTGTGAATATTGTTTTTAGTAGCAGTACTACAAGTCCCAGCAAGCCTCCCCCGCATGCTGGTACTTGGAGAACCACAAGTACCAGCATGCGGTGGAAAACCGGGCCCGCTGGTACCTGTAGTACTACTACTAAAAAAATACCCCAATAAAAACAGGACACACACACACCGTGACAGTACAACTTTATTACATACATGCACACCAACATACATACTTAACTATGTTCCCACGAGGCTCGGTCCTCTTCTCCATGTAGAATCCTAGGGGTACCTGTGAAAAAAATTATACTCACATAATCCAGTGTACCTTCTGTTCTTTGTATAATCCACGTACTTGGCAAAATAATAAAATGGTAAAACCAAAAACTTTGGTGGAGACAGAGTGCGCAATCAAACCAAGTGAATCAGCCCAGTGAAAAATACAAAAGAAGTTTCACCTGCTTCCAAGACAATTTCAATACAAACAAGTAGTATTCCACTCTGGCGCTTCACTAGGTTTACATGTATAGGGATATTTTCATATCCTTAGAACCTATATGTATCTTACATCCAATTTATAAGAGGATGTAATTCACAGAAAAAAGAAAAAAGAACAATATAGTGCAGAGACCTTTTTTAGAATTAATATGTCTGAAAAGACAAATGTACACTCACAAGGAAACTTGTAAAAATGAGCTCATCATAATTTCTCTCTCTTATGTCGATTTCCAGAGAAGGATTAATCTTCTTTCTCCATAATTCCAACCTAAATAAGGTGTGTATGTGTCTACCACAATGGTAAAACACAATAGCTCACACACATGAAACAAAAAGAGGCTTATAGTGCAGACGTCCTTAAAAAGGTGTACAGGTTTGTATTTTGACAAGTTCGCACTTACATCACATAAAAAGATAAAAGCATATAGAATCTCTATATCACTTCCCACAGATGCCAAAGTAGTCCTCACCGGAGCGCAGAGGTCACAATAGACTGCTGGTAGGCTACGGTCCCGGGAACCGTGTAGCTCACCTATTCCAGGGACAGCGGTGGTGTTCAGGACCAAGATGCAGCGCACATATCAGCACTATAAGCCTCTTTTTGTTTCATGTGTGTGAGCTATTGTGTTTTACCATTGTGGTAGACACATACACACCTTATTTAGGTTGGAATTATGGAGAAAGAAGATTAATCCTTCTCTGGAAATCGACATAAGAGAGAGAAATTATGATGAGCTCATTTTTACAAGTTTCCTTGTGAGTGTACATTTGTCTTTTCAGACATATTAATTCTAAAAAAGGTCTCTGCACTATATTGTTCTTTTTTCTTTTTTCTGTGAATTACATCCTCTTATAAATTGGATGTAAGATACATATAGGTTCTAAGGATATGAAGATATCCCTATACATGTAAACCTAGTGAAGCGCTAGAGTGGAATAATACTTGTTTGTATTGAAAATAATAAAATGGAAACCCGACCACGCACTGAAAGGGGCCCCATGTTTACACATGGGACCCCTTTACCCGACTGCCAGGACCCCCCCTGACTCCTGTCAAAGAGGGTCCCTTCAGCCAATCAGGGAGCGCCATGTCGTGGCACTCTCCTGATTGGCTGTGTGCTCCTGTAGTGTCTGTCAGGCAGCACACGGCACAGATACAATGTAGCGCCTATGCGCTCCATTGTAGCCAATGGTGGGAACTTTTTGGTCAGCGGTGAGGTTACTTTCGGTCAACCGCTGACCGCAAAGTTCCCACCATTGGCTACAATGGAGCACATAGGCGCTACATTGTATTTGTGCCGTGTGCTGCCTGACAGACACTACAGGAGCACACAGCCAATCAGGAGAGTGCCACGACGTGGTGCTCCCTGATTGGCTGAAGGGACCCTCTTTGACAGGAGTCAGGGGGGGTCCTGGCAGTCGGGTAAAGGGGTCCCATGTGTAAACATGGGGCCCCTTTCAGTGCGTGGTCGGGTTTCCGTTTTATTATTTTGCCAAGTACGTGGATTATATAAAGAACAGAAGGTACACTGGATTATGTGAGTATAATTTTTTTCACAGGTACCCCTAGGATTCTACATGGAGAAGAGGACCGAGCCTCGTGGGAACATAGGTAAGTATGTGTGTATGTTGGTGTGCATGTATGTAATAAAGTTGTACTGTCACGGTGTGTGTGTGTCCTGTTTTTATTGGGGTATTTTTTTAGTAGTAGTACTACTACAGGTACCAGCGGGCCCGGTTTTCCACCGCATGCTGGTACCTGTGGTTCTCCAAGTACCAGCATGCGGGGGAGGCTTGCTGGGACTTGTAGTACTGCTACTAAAAACAATATTCACAATTTCTCACAAGGCTATCAGCCCCCCATCCGCCGCCCTTGGATGGGGGGGGGAAGCCTCGGCTTCACCCCTGGCCCTTGGGTGGCTGGAGGGGGGGAACCCCTTGATTAAAGGGGTCCCCACTCCTCCAGGGTACCCCAGCCAGGGGTGACTAGTTGGGGTTTTAATGGCACGGCCGCAGGGACCGATATCAAAGTGTCCCCCGGCTGTGGCATTATCTCCCCAGCTAGTGGAGCCCGGTGCTGGTTTCAAAAATACGGGGGACCCCTACGCTTTTTGTCCCCCGTATTTTTGGAACCAGGCGCAGAGCCCGGTGCTGGTTGATTAAATATGGGGGAACCCCTGTCATTTTTCCCCCATATTTTTTCAACCAGGACCAGCTCAAAGAGCCCGAGGCTGGTTGTGCTTAGGAGGGGGGACCCCACGCAAATTTTTTTCAGATTTTTTAAGACTTTAATCAACTTTTTAAGGTACACAATGAAGCCCTGCACGGATCTCACAGATCCGGCCGGGATTCCTTGTGTTTTGTCAGGCAGTGTTTTACTCATCACTCCCGTAAAACACTGCCTGATATTACGAATCACATCGACATCGGAAAAAACGATTGTGCAAAACTCGGCAGCTTAGTGAATAACCATATCAGGATTCAAAAAGTTGCAGTAAAATGCAACCGATACCATTCGAGTTCAAATACCCTTAAAAACTGCAAAAACACGAATATTAGTAAATAAACCCCATGATGTTTTATCGGGGCTAATAGGATATCCCCGTAAAAATTACTTACTCAGACCTAGTTCACTAATGTAAAGGGTTTGGTTTATATGTTATATTAATGAATTTATTACTGCCCTATAATAAAAATATTTGCTCATTCACAGACTGTAGCAATTCAGTAGCAAATAAACAATATCTTACTGTCCGTGCCGGAAACAAGTGGGGGAAAAAACAACAAAACAAATCCACATTCATTTAATGAATAGTGCAGAATATAGGAAGTAATAAATACCTGAATGATTACAAGGCTTTCCAATAACAAATAAAGGATAAAGCACAGTTTCCATAGGCCATAGAACAGATTGTTTCCCAAGAGAGGAAAAGAAAAAGAAAGAACCAAAGAGTCATAAGCAATGTTCTGCATATAGGATTCTTATCCCCATACTCCGGCAGCCTATAAACATACCAGCTCTCATAGAATTAAAAGCGGACATCGGAGCATGAAGAACTGCATGTAGCATTTTCTGGTGTAACACCTTCGAAACAGATATAAGACCATGCACAAGAGGTAAACCACGGAAGATCCCCATTGCCAGCAGGGAGTCAGCCACGCCAACATAAATATAAAATACATAGTAAGAACTAGTTGTTGTCACAATTATTGCTGCTTTGGAGGACTGATTCCCATTAGTTGTCCGATTATTTTCAGGATTATTTCTAAATAGAAGAAAAAGAGAAATGAATTCAGATACACATTTAGTAATACAATAAATATGTATATGGAAATATAGAGGCTGATACATTGCGGAGCGTATGCCCGTTTATGGAGCATATCCGTGCATGCTCTAGAGCCAAGCATACGCTAGTATGAGCGATGCTGAGTCGTACACATTTCAGCCTCACCTCCACTTATGAAGAGGCTGTCACTTGGCACTCCCACGTAGGCAAAGCTCAGAAAAAGCACCTAGACACAACTGCAAGCTATGCAGAGTTGGGTGGAAGTATAAATACACCTGCTTCACGGAGTATCATGCGCATTAAGTATGGTGAAGTATGTGTCACTTGCGCAGTATATTTAAAATGGGTGCAGGGTGTGCGGTACACATAGGCCCCTAGGTACAGAGGTATACTTACCTTGTGCAAGCAAGTGGGTCCCTCCTCCTCCATGATGCCATATTCACAGTGGAATCTTCAAGAACATGGCGCTGTGCAGCAAAAGCAAAGCCTTTACTCTCTTGTGCGCATGTACCATCTTCCAGAATATAACTGGGAAGATGGCACTGGAGGAGGAGAAACCTGCTTGACAGCACAAGGAACCTTGTTACTGTGGAAGCAGAGGCATCGCTAGGGTTGGGGTCACCCAGTGTGGTAACTAATGATGACCCCGGTACCCTGCGCACTGGTGGATTAAAAGGGACCCATGGTTAGGGGTGCTGTGAGACCCTCTCTTATGTAGGTAGCACTTTCAGGTGACAGACATGATGCTGGCTGATGTGTTAGCATGCAGTATGTGCTGCTACTGTGGAACCACAAGCTCATGCATGTTCTATGTATACTACAGGGACTTTCAGTCCCACAACAGAGAGGAATACGGTGTAACCTGAGGGATAGGGGTCCCTGGCTGAGATGGGACCAGGTATGGAGGGATGATTCCTGGTGTCTCACCTTTATAGGACAAGGCAGAAATGGTTTGGATGGTGATCGTGCCCGACAGCTCCTCTCCCAACTCTCCCATCGCTGCAGCTTCCTCATGGCTGGTGCAGAGCACTAAGTTTGAGGTGGGCATGATGATGTCATGTGGCAAGACATCCTCACACCCAGCATTGAGGAGCGCAGCTGCAGCAGTCTCCTCCTCAGGGACTAGCTTCTTTTAGTTCCTGGTGACAGCATCTGAGTGGGTGTCACTTTGTGCAGTCCTAGTGATGCAACAGTGTGGAAGCACCAGAAACACCGGCATAGTACTTAGATTAGTAGCTATGATAGTTTGGGATGTATCAGTGTGCATAAAGTCTTCTTTGGGGTTTATTCATGCAGCAGTGAAAAGAGTGGAGAAAGGACCAGTGGAGAAGTTGCCCATTGAAGGAAGCCTTCACCAAGTACATTCTATAAAATGTAAGAGAGATGCTGATTGGTTGCCCTGGGCAACTTCTCCACTGGTCTATTTCTCTACTCTATTTACTGCTTCATGAATAGACACCTTTATCTACTAATCAGGCTGATTTGTCGCAAGAACATAGAAATGGGAATAGAGATAGCGAGGGAGCACACAAAATACACAGTCAGAGAGGAAAATGAGGGCCATATATGATCAATGTGATGATGGCACGTGGTCCCTGTGACACTGGGTGCCCACTGCTCTATAAGGTTTGACAAATTTGCAAAAGCATATTCATTTCATTTTACACTAGCAGAGACTTAGAACGTTTTTACTTTCATGTACTTTCAATGAGCATAGAGTCCCTCTGATCACCACACTGTCCACAACTCAATATAAAGGTTTAAGGCATTTAAAGATTTCTTTAGTAACAGAAGAATATACTTACTCACTAATAAGTAACAGACCAGCTAACGAAGCCGCTACCTACAAACCAGAACAATACACAGTTAATATTCAGATGTATAGAATGTACATTTATTTTTCAGTTTCCAGCAATGATTATCCTATGTAATAAAATGCTAACGCAGCTCCTTACCTCTATGGGGGGAATTCAAATACTTTGCGCGCCGGCGGCCACTAGATGGCACCCGACGGAGCAATTCAAGTGTTGCTCCATTCAGGCAGAGCAGCCGGCACTGACATTACTGTTATGTTGTTCCATAATTTTGATAAGCTGGTAGCTAGTAGCACATTAATAGGTCTATATAAACATGCAGTTTCCATTTGTGTTTATGCGTGTTCATGTGAATTCTACAACATGGAATGAATAAACACCACTGAGTAAACTGAATGAACTACATAATGAACATTTCTGAGCAGAACAATTGTTTGAAAGCAATTTGTATCTTTTTATTTACAAGTTAAATCGGGTGTAGTATGGTATGCCGGCGGCCGGGCTCCCGGCGACCAGCATACCGACGCCGGGAGCCCGACCGCCGGCATACCGACACCGTGGCGAGCGCAAAGGAGCCCCTTGCGGGCTCGCTGCGCTCGCCATGCTATTTTATTCTCCCTCCAGGGGGGTCGTGGACCCCCACGAGGGAGAATATATGTCGGTATGCCGGGTGTCGGAATTCCGGCGCCGGTATACTGTGCGCCGGGATCCCGACATTCAGCATACTGAAGACCACCCATTAAATCTTACTAGATGAAAAGATGAGATGCACTGAGCACTAGTTATAGCATAACCGGAGGTCCTAGTACCAATGGTAAGACTTGACTAACTAAAACTTCAATGAAGCTGTGTTGCAAGGTTATGACCTCATGCACACTGCACTTGTGAGCCACAGAAGCTTCGTGACAGAGCCCAATTTGCAGCTCAACCCACCCATGGCTAGAGCTTCTGGCGAGTGCCATTCTGGCCAACCAGCATACACAGCCCTGAGCACTGACACTAGTATTGAGCAACATGTGAAAAACATAATAATTCTAGATCACAGATTTACACTAATCTCGAAAGACTCCCAAATTAGGTCAAACCCCTACTAAGGGGGATATCCAATTACCCGAGATAGTGCTACGACCGTGAAAAACAGGTGTTTTACTTTTATTTTATCACCCCTATCCAATTAGGTTGTGCAAAAAACACTCGTTTTTCGTGTAAAAACACAGAGGTCCGACGAAAAAGCTACAAACCTATGTATTTTTGCTGCACTTATTGCTGGTCTAAAGGGCAGTTATCGCGGATTATGTTTCGCATGCCTGAGGCACCCGAAGCATAATTCCCAATAAGTGACAGCATCGGAGATACCGTCGGCTTATCGGGGCTAACTGAATAGTACCCAGCGATACAATTACCCATGGCAATTGACTACAGGTAGTTGGATACAGTCCTAAATGAGCAGTAACTAAGATAATGTTATTTATTGTGATCACTGTAGATATTCAAACTTATGTTGGCATTCTCTTTCTCATGGGAGAAAAGGGGACTTTTACTAAGAAAGTGGAAAGTACAAAAATGCAGTAACATGTAGCAGTCACTAGCAATTAAATCTAAATCGAGTGTTGGCCTGAATTTCAAGCAACAGGACCCATTCAAAGTTTTGGTACAAACATAGGAGGCTCGCGTAGACAAATGTAGTCAGTCATATCAGATGGATGCTATTCAGTGTGTCTATCAGATGACCACACATGAGCCCTCAGTGGTCATATGCTGATCAGATATCTGCAGATACCCAATAACACCCTCCCAAAAAAATATTTTTTTTGGTTCCAAGGAATGTTAGTATTGATTTTGGTTATATTGGGCATGTTAATTCCAAATACAAAAACAGTTTTTATCTATCAGCTATACTTTTTGCACATGCCCAGGCCGTGGCACATCACCATCTGGGCAACCGTCAGTCATTCGTCCTGGTTGTTAGAAACTTTCTGGGCAGCCACAAAGCTCAAAACTATGCTGAGCTAGTAAACAACATGCTCATTAAATTAAATTCTTGGATGTAATATAAGCATAAAAGTTAATTACTTACACAGCCACTTGGACCATTTCCCAGAAAATTTGGGTGATTGAGCGAAGAGCAAGGTGAGAGATTTCATCAGGACATTAAAACAATAGAAGATCGCTACCAGGGAAGATGGGATATACATATGATGACAGATTACAGCTGGAATTTACAAAGAGACTGTCCAAAAAAAGTCCATTCAAGAATGTCCCCCAAAAGAAGCTTCCTAAACTAATTTTCTTTTCATTTATGGTTTAATTTTATTATTTTGAAGAAAAAGTGTTATTTGAGTCACTATAGTGTTACTGTAATGTTAGTTTTATTGATGTCACTAAAATAATCTAGAAAATATTTTTAGACTATGTTTTTTAACGTTTTGTGTTTTATTATGTTAATCATAGGCCTAACATGAAATAGGGTAACACAAATCAGATGATGTTTATATCTGAAAAATTAGAGCTGACAGGTGAAAATTAATGTTATATTTGAAATCAGCTCACCAAATATACATAAAATCAGTTCAAAAATCCTCGGCACCAAAACACGTGTTGGGCTGTGTAATTATTCACTAATTTTGAGTATTACTTGTTCTGGGGCCACAAACACCAATATTGTACAAGCTGTTTTAGGCAATAGGAAAAAAAAAGTCTTAATGGTTGTTATGGGATTTTTCATTTTTTACTGTGATAATATATAAGCTCAAGAGAGGTTATGTGATGGGCTGACGCTCAAAACGTTGGAAGGAATAAAGAAAATACTTCACTTTTTAAAAGAAATCTCCTGAGTGCCAACTTCTTCATTATGGATAACCTCAAGAGACTGCATAATAATAAACCAAACCAATGTATATTTTCAACTTATATGTTCGATCTTTAGTGTACATACCTCTGCTAAGAAAATGAGTAAGACAAGTAAAAGGATAAAGATTAAACTCTTGTGAGCAGTCACATATCTGAAATAAGTGTTCCATGTTGTAGTCGGTGTTGCACTGTCTGTATCATCCAAGAAACATTCCTATAAAGAAAGACGAGCGTAACTTACTTAGCTTCTGTTTATATGCATTTCAAATAAAATAAACGAATGTAGTAGTGTGTAGTGAGGTACATTAAATACAACATTGTTTTCTTGGTACCAATAACAGGAGAAGCTTGTCAAATGCAAAGGAGCTCAAATTCACTAATATGTAAATCTATAACTAACAGGAAATTAATAAGTTCTCAAAATAACTGAAATATCTTGTGATTTCCTTTCCTAAACACGCCCAAAAGAGGAAGCATGGATGTTATGAAGCCTGATAAGTCAAGTTACAGTACATGGTAAATAAAGCAAGCATTTTAAACAAATGCACAGTTAAGGAGGTAATTCTGAGTTGATCGCAGCAGCAAGTTTGTTAGCAGTTGGGCAAAACCATGTACACTGCAGGGGGGGGCAGATATAACATTTGCAGAGAGAGTTAGATTTGGGTGGGTTATTTTGTTTCTGTGCAGGGTAAATACTGGCTGCTTTATTTAGACTGCAATTTAGATTGCAGATTGAACACACCCCACCCAAATATAACTCTCTCTGCACATGTTATATCTGCCCCCCCCCCCCCTGCAGTGTGCATGGTTTTGCCCAACTGCTAACAAAGTTCCTGCTGCGATCAACTCGGAATGACCCCCTAAGTGCGTGCAAAAGTGATGAAAAAAGCTAATATTGTTGCACCTATAGGTATTTGCAAAATGAAGCAATGCAAAGGCTAATTTGCTAAGTGCTTTCATAAAAAAGTCTAAATACAGCTTACCTGCTGGTAATTGCAACAAATGAACAAACAATACCTTCCCAGAAAAAATAAACAGTATGGTAAACCACAATGAACAGGAGATATGCACTTAAATTATTATTGTAATGAATAGTTTGAGCGATGAGTTTAAATAAATGCTGATTTCACTACACAGCTCCCTTTGCTCAGTGACTACTTCTTTAAAAACTTAGGGGGGTATTCAATTCAAGTCAGAACTGCCGTCTTGTCGGGTAGACGTCAGTTTCCGACTTTTTTAGGTCAGATAGTGTTCCAATATATTCAACTGGGTTGCCGTTTTTCTGACAGGTCGGCAATTCCGACTTGTCTGAAAACACATGGATCAGCGGATTAGCCGCAGATCCACGTGTTTTGTCGGATTCGCTGCCAATTCCGACAGGTTTTAGCCCCGTTTCCAACAATGTCAATCTGACTTTTAAAAAAAAGTCGGATTAGCATTGTCGGGAACGGCCAAATTCTGTCGGATTTGGCCACTAATTGAATACTGAAATGCCGGATACTTTCCGTCGGTCATATGGGGTAATTCAGACCTGATCACTGATGTGCGTTTTCGCACAGCGGGCAATCAAGTCCAAACTGCGCATGCATATGCACCACAATGCGCAGGTGCATTGCACGGGTACAAAGTAGATCACCGCTCAGCGATGGGTCTGTGCTACGGATCCGTTTGCACGGGCGATCGCAAGGAGATTGACAGGAAGAAGGCGTTTGTGGGTGTCAACTGACCATTTTCAGGGAGTGTCTGGAAAAACACAGGTGTGTCCATGCGTTTGCAGGGAAGGTTCCTGATGTCAATTCCGGTCCCGGAAAGGCTGATGTGATCGCAGCAGCTGAGTAAGTCCTGGGCTGCACAGAGACTGCACAAATTCTGTTTCTACAGCTCTGCTACACATGCGTTCGCACAGTTGGTCAGCTAAAATACACTCCCCTGTAGGCGGTGACTATCTGATCGTGGCAGTGCAAAAATCAGTTGCTAGCGATCAGATCTGAATTAGGCCCATAGTTTGGTGTAAAACATGAATCCATCCTGCCCAGAGAAAATCGTTAAGGCTGGTGGTCATCAAACAGTCAAGTATCTAGTTCTGACCAAAATCTTATCAACTGGTTAATCACTTAGGGCCCACACAAAAAAAATTTTTAGTTGAATAGATCAAAACTGTTAAAACACTGTGTTAACACATATTATGGAGTTAGCAACACACCTACCTTCAAATCTTCTTCATTAATTTCTTCACTTATTTCCATGACACTGTCTTGTGAAGAACGTCTGCCGTAAATATCTAACTCTGGTGACAATTTGGATTGTGGAGCAACTGAAAGTTTTCTAATTGCTGCACTTCCTCTTCTGAATGCGCTTTGACTTTGGTTAACCGATGTACCCGTCATTAAATTCAATACCGATTGCCTTCTTCGACCTTGAAAAGTTAGGCCTGTGTTGAGAATGTTACTCCTTGGGAGGATAGCTTCCCCTTGTTCTGAATCCGGAACTAAGGACAGTTTTCTTTCTCCTGGTTCGGTGGGAGATTCTTCTTCAATTCCACCCATTTGTGGCTGAGCTTTCTGCATGATAGAAAATTTTCTACTCGATTTCCGAGCATTGATAATGGAGTTCTTTCTCTTATCAATAAAATCTGCAGCTTGCTTGAATGACTTATTTCTGACTTCATTTCTGACAGCTACTGGGTCATTGTCAATGGAGAATCGCCTCAAAGTCTCTGTTAATATTGAGTTTCTTCTCTCTGCACTGAAGTGATCGAAAGAATCAAATCCCATCAGCTGTGAGCTGAAGTCAGGACGTTGTTCTTGAAGTTCTGCAAATGTTCCATAGAAATAACAGCTGCCTTCATGCAATAATAGTATTTTGTCCGCTTTTTTAAGCTGCTCCAGCTTCGAGGTAACTAGAATTCTGGTCTTATTGGCCATTAACTTACAAATGCAGCTAAACCAAAGAAAAAGCAGGTGAAAACAGATAAGCTATTGTCAAAATGTATTCAAAAAAGGAGGACATGTATATTTTAAAGTATGCATACATTTGTAATCATGTATATATGAGAGAGATAAAAAGATAGCTAACACAGACTAAAAAATGGATTAGCTAAAGAGATTTGTAATATTGTCAATGTCTAAAAATTGCTAATTTTCTTGTCTAATGTCATAATTCAGAAATTCTGATGAAGACTTTGCTAGACGGTAAGATTGTTAAGTAAGAATGGGATGGAGCAAAGGGTTTTACCTTTATCCCGCGCTACAATGTGGCTGCACCTCACAAAAACCCTCCCACTAGTAGAGGGTCAAAATAGAAACAATAGAAAACAATATTATGAGGGTGCACAATATAATTGTTTTTCCAAACTTATGACCAGCAGATGGCAGACATATAGTACAAATAATTTATTTAAAAGAGATATGTCATATCAAAACCAATATCCATTAAAATTGTTTCACATCGTCCATCATGCAATGTAGTTTATTCAGATGGAATTTTTCATCAAACCCAACGCATTTCGTCCTCAAAGGACTTCATCAGGGGTGTACATATCCGCTGGATTTTTATATATATGGATAAGGAGGATAGTGGATCTAGTGGATCTATCGGTCTTAGTATAGAAGTAAGTAAATTTTTTATGGAAAACTTTTTTGTTTAATTATTATTTTTTAGTTAACGATCATCCTACATATGTATAGGTCACAGTGCAATAAAGTGGTTAGAGTGACACTATTTTTTTACAAATAAATACTTTGGCAGTTTTTTGTGTATTTGTGTATGGTCTCTTGATTATTACAGTGAATATTTTATATACATTTCTAAAGGTTCACACCTTTAACTAAGGACACAGTAAGCAATTTAAGCAGGAAATATAAATTTTCAATTTTCGTTTTCATATGAAGAGCACCTATCCACTCTTAGTACTTAGTATAGCATTCAGTCACCCAAAGCTGATTGTGGACTCATAAGTTTGTTGGGACTGTACCAGATCAGCATACAATCGAGGAGTACAATGTAATTTTTTTTAAATTAATTTTGTATCTCACTCTAATTTAAGAGATATATTAATAAGATACAAAGGGGGAGATTCAAATGTTTGAAAAGTCAGTTGGGAGTCTGTTTTTTCCTATCTAATAGACAGGGAAAAACAGACACCCAACCGACTTTTCACACATTTAAATATCCCCCAAAGTGTGCTACTAACCAAGAATCTTATTTTCTTCCAAATGAAGATAGATGGAAGATAGGAAAGGTTGGGTTTAGGCAAAAGCATTCAACCTAATACCATGAAGCGCAAACACCAAATGCTAACAATGTACTGTTAAATGTCTATACACATATAAATGTCAATATTAGTAAACAAAGGTTTTGCATTTTATCAATAGCTTATGGATGAGTTTTTCATCAAAATACATATGAATGTAATTTCACATAAATTGTCAAGAAAACAGACACATGCATTCAGGTCCAGTTGGTTGGTGGAGGAGGAACAGCAAACTCCACCTCCGTATGACTGCAGTAGTTAGTTCTTTATCTGCTATGCACCGATGTTTATTTTATTACAAACTGAATACTCTGGGGCTGATTCTGAGTTGGAAGCAAAGCAAAAAGGCAAGTAACTTTGTATCTGGAGCAAACCATGTTGCAGCTACAAAGGGTACAAATACATTTATTTCTTTTCAATGCAGGGTAAATAGTGGCTGCTTTTGCACGTAAGCCACAAATGCTGGACAACTTTATTTTTTACACTGCTATTTAGAATTGAGTTTGAACATGCCCCGTCATCTAAATCATTCTGCACATTTTAATTCTGACGCTTCTGCAGTTTTACCAAAATGAAAGTTACTTGTTTTGTTGTTTAGCTGTTGATGCTTTGATTCCACCCTAGAATCAGCCTATCTCCCAGGAATAAATGTACAACCATCTCTGCTACCTGTAAAGGGGGATATACACCAGGGACGTGCAGTCAGGGGAGGCAGTGCCTCCCCTGTCATTAATGATTAACATAATACAAAGAAGATACTTATGACAACTATACAAAGAAGATACTTATGACAACTATTCTGTGTCATAAGTATCTTCCTAATATTAATCTAATCATTGTAATTCATTAAATTAGTTTGGGAGTCACTGACAGCAGTGCCTCCCGTAGACAGTGGGAACGGGAATAGAGTGGGGGGTGGGGCCAAGCATTGGGCTGTAAAAGCCCATTGAAAAAAGGGAAGAAAGTGGCACTTATACAAGTGCCTCTCTGACAGGGACCGGGCCTTCAATGCACATCAAAGCCCGTCCCTGTCAGCAGTGCTGGATCCGCTGGCCCAATCACCCATAAGCGGCGGCGGGACACGGCACTCAGATCTGCCAATGACTGACTGCTATTAGCTCCCCTCTGCTCATTCCCCTGACCTGCTGCTGCTGGGAGCTTGATGGGAGCTTCCGTTATCTCCGGTTTTTGGCTGACATTTATTGTGACATAAAGAACCATTATCCACTCCCCTTTCTAAAAAAAAATTATCTTCTACAAAATACAATGCCACGTTGCTGCCCTGTTCACATGATTCATTTGGTCATTATCTTGTGTACTAAGTTGGCGGCACAGCAATGGAGACCATCTGGAAGTCATATTAATGAGATAGGAACCGAGTGGTACAGTGGATTACATGTTTCTATCAAATTTATAGGAACAAAACCTGGAATGCTTCTAAGATAACACAGCTGTTTATGCGAAAAAAAATCGAGAACTTAGTACACAGAATAATGACAATGTAACGACAAAATCAATAGCGTGAACGAGCGGCAGCGTGGCTGGGGGAGATACTTTGGTAAAGGCATACAGTGAGCTCAGTGGGAATGAATACTAATGAGTGATCGTGGGGGGAGGTGCAGAAGCCTGCATTGAGTTGCATACTGTAGTGTAGGGAGCTGCCTAGACTGGGAACAATACAGTGTGAATAGCGCCTCAGCATACCGTGGCATTGAGTACTGTAGAGAAAAAAATTATAAAGGGAAGAAGCGACACACCAAATAACTGTATTGAATAAAATATGTAATAAATAAATACATTAAAAAAAAACAACATAATTGTGTGCCCCGCTGGGGATCAAACCCGAAGAAGCAAGCATTGCAAGCCGCTCATTGTATCCGCTAGGCCACAGGCATCTGTGATAGGAGAAGGCACCCCTGGTGTATATGCGATGTGACCTGTGTGTACAGTATACAGCATAATGTGAATGGCGGCACAGAAATGGAGACCATCTGAAAGTCATATGAATGAGATAGGAACCGAGTGGTACAGTGGATGACATGTTTCTATCAATTTTATAGGAAAGAACCTGGAATGCTTTCTGTGATAATAAAGCTGTTTATGCGAATAAAATTCAGAACTTAGTACACTATGTAAAGACAAAATTAATAGTGTGAACAGGGCGGCAGCGTGGCATTGTATTTTGTAGAAGATAATTATTATTATTTTTATAAAGGGAAGAACGTGATTGGCCAGCCTCTCCCTGTCTACTGCCACAACATTGTATTTAGCACTGAAGTCTTAATGTGGAGCATTCGCCACCCAGCGGTTAAACTTTGTATTACATGGCGTGGGACATAATGCACGCCATAATGTTAATTACAACTCGCTACTCAGGAGCCTAAATAGTGCGCTATGAGCAATGATGTAAGAGGACACATCTGTAGTTCTGGAGAGTAATCTTCACAGTAGAACATGAAAAGGACAAGTGTAATGTAGTGCTGGCTATAGATCATTCATAATCATATCAGTGGAATGTAATCAAGGTTTCGCTAACATTGCTGTCAGCTTGTAGTCTTGCAGAAGAATAACCTGCCATGTGCAGGAATGTCTCTGCCATTTATTCTAGAAGATATAGATGCGTTGGTACATTGCAGTCAGTCTCATCCAGTTCAACAAATCCTAGTCCAAGTATCTGTTTCGCTTCCACAGGCACTCCCACATTATGGCTTGTTGTGTGATAGAAATGGAATCCAAAATGAGTTTGGGATGCTTAACAGGAAGACTGGTTTGCGCTTGGCTGCTGGTACACTAATCTACTGCGGTTTACAAACCACGGAGCAATTTTCCAGCTGCATTTATTTCAAGTGTGCTGTTATCAGCAAATGATCCCGGATACATACATACCTTTCAAATATTTCCTTTTCTGTAAACAAGTCGAGGTAACTAAATGGAGAGTCCAGTAGGTAGAGGTCAGCGTCCTTATACACCGCTCTAGGCAAACAAACAAAAAATACATTAATGGTTCTGGTTAGTTGTCTAATTTTCCACCTACAGCATGACATGGAAATAGTATGTGTCATAAGAAAATACATTTCACTTTCTATTGACTCTATGACCTCCGTTGCCAATAGTCTTCATAAAGTTACTTTGTCTCTGCAACTGAGTGTAGTTACTAGTTATCCACTTGATCTATCTCCATGTTCAATGCTTGTGCTTTATTTCCTGTATATTTCCTTTGTTAAACAGGTCTAAGCTTCGGTTATTCTCTAAGTACACTTACTTTCTTTGGAGTGAGTTATCTCAGGAATGCGCGTCGCTAGCTTTCTGTTTAATACCCGCGACCATGTTCTCAGAATTGCCTGAGCCACGCAAACTAGAAATATTCATGTAAAAATGATCATCAGCTCTTGTGCCGAGGACAATGTCTCCTCCTGAAGTTCCTTATTGCACCCAGGTTTGGACTGGCCCACAGGAGTACAGGGGAAACCACCGGTTGGCCCCACTGCCTGGGGGCCCACCTCCTGCTCTAAGTATCAGGTTCCAGACTGTGCACTTGAATTATACATCATACATATGTTACCTTATACTGGACTATGGTGTATTTTCTAGAGTTCATTGCTGTTACTAATCTGGTACATTATCATGCATGCAGCAGCTGAATTTATGGTATATATTTATGAAGGGGCCCAGACGTTGCACACTCTAATGGTTAGTCAAACCAATGAGGTGGCAGGCCACACCCCCTCTGCAGACTAGCCACACCCCTAAACATGGGCCCCTACCACTGCATTTCCCCGGTGGGCCCTACATGCCCCAGTCCGACACTGATTGACCTAATACTTTAGCTGTCTTTAGTTAGTGATCTTTTACTTTGCATATTATGGGGTCTATTTACGAAGCCTTGGATGGAGATAAAGTTGCTGGAGATAAAGTACCAGCTAATCGGCTCCTAACTGTCATTATTCAAACACAGCCCGTGGCATGTCAGTTAGGAGCCAACTGGCTGGTACTTTATCTCCAGTGACTTTATCTCCATACAAGGCTTAGTAAATATACCCCTTTATCTCTTTTTTTTTTTTTTTTACTAATCTAACTACTGTAAGCCAACACTGTTTTCTATTAACACTCATATG
The DNA here is from genome assembly GCF_028390025.1 of Pseudophryne corroboree. NCBI lineage: Eukaryota > Metazoa > Chordata > Amphibia > Anura > Myobatrachidae > Pseudophryne > Pseudophryne corroboree. The sequence goes on from NC_086449.1 coordinate 473,082,718, forward strand.
TTCTTAATCTCCTACCATTTAGAAAGGTACATGGAGCTAAAGTATTTAAAATTGCATGAATGAACTAATTGTTTCCCTCATCTCTAATGAGTTACATAAAGCAAATTGATATGTTTTTTAGCTGTATAGTCCCCATCACAATCAATATATCCTACTGTATATGTAGCTACCAGAATATCAAGGTGACCTTTTAGATGTGTGCCAGATGCTATTATAAATTGCATTCACAGGAGGATTAGCAACACCATAGGAAGCAGCATTATTATTGGAATGGATTTGCAGTGTGACATTTATACAAAGAATACAGCAATCTAATGCTATTATAAGATATGCTGCTGGAAGGGCTAAAATAAGCAGCCAAAGCATTACCTTGCTAGGGAGATTCTTGCCCGCTGGCCTCCGCTCAGTGTTATTCCTCCTTCCCCTAGAACAGTATTATCTTTTTCTGGAAACTTTGAAATGTCCTATAAAAAACAACAATGATATAGTGTATGTGGGTATGAGCTACAGTCGAACTGTAATGTAGAGTTAAACTTTATCATTTAGTTCCTGTCATCGGACAACTGTCGAAATGCTGAAACCTGTATCTTGTGGGATCTGGACTATAGATCTACAGTGTCTAGGTCGACAGTCAATATGGTCAACAAGCATTAGGTCAACATTGACAAGATGTTGACATAGTCAAAAGGTCAGCCTATGCATTTCATCCGTTCCATCATTTATTTATCCATTACAATACAATCCATCACATTACTAATTTGTATAGTCTTGGTTCATTTTAACACAAGGGGAGCGACAATATCCCATATAAATGATAATCTGTTAGCTATAACTAAAATCCTGTAACCGTTAGCATCTTGCACCACTTTGTACCTTCACATGTATTGTATGCCACAAGCTTCCTAATAACCCTATAGTAATGCATCCAGACTTCACCCACCATCAGCCCTCTGTCTCTTAGTTACCGACCTTCTCAGAATTTGTGGGAGAGAGTTGAAGTTGGTGTAGTTCAACAGTCTCCTGGGATATAAGATAATTCTCCCGCTTTACAGGAAATGTGGCGAGGAGGCTTGATTATGTGAGTCGCTATGAATTATATAATAGCTGTCCCTCCACTTACAATGCAATTACAATAATGTCATGTAGTGTGGTTTTGGGCCATGATGATATGATTTTTAGCGCCATACCCCTGTTCCTCCCACCTTAAGCTGACCCTCATTGGTTTTTACGGATGCCGGGAGGACAAACTTGGTGCGCATGCCTTGAAAGCGCTATGTGCTCACTAGTATTCTGTTGCCCCAAGATCTTATAGTGCTAAAGTATACAGTAGGTTTATATAAAGACTGGTGCATTAAAAGAATACTGAAGTCTAGTACCTTGAACAAATGCTGAGTACATACCAGAAAACAAATGGTTACCATACGTAAAAGGCAAAATAATACAGTACAGTCCAAAATAAAGGGCAGATGACTAACAGAATAGTAGGGCTCTCACACCATGATTGGGTTGGACAATAGACAAGAAAAAAGGGAGGCCCGTGCAGGCGGCATACAAATTTAATCTTAGAACAGGCTGAGGATACAGCAGGCAGCAAACACGCATAATTAGAGCAAATTAAAGTCAGTACATGAGCAAACTACAAAACAGATGCAGAGCTCAGTGCCTGGGTAAGCTAACAATATAAAAGACATTGAGAGTGCACTGCTGGCAGGGTTGGACTGGCCCACAGGGGTACAGGGGAAACTCCTGGTGGGCCCTACTGCCAGGGGGGCCCATCTCCTCCTCTATGGATCAGGTTCCAGACTGTGCACTTGACTTATACATTAAACATATATCACCTTATACTGCACGGGACTGTGGTGTATTCTCTGCAGTGCATTTCTGCTATTAATCTGGTATATTATCATGTATGCACTTGCATTAATTACTAAATATATTTATCAAGGGGCCCAGACCATGCACTTTCTAATGGTTAGGCAAACCAATGTGGTAGGCCACAACCCCTTTGGAGACTGGCCACACCCCTAAAACTGGGCCCTTACCACTGCGTTTTCCGGTGGGCCCTTCACACCCCAGTCCCACACTGACTGCTGGTATCCTTACAAAGTCAGGACCAATCCCAATAGGACCAATCCCAATTAGTCAATCAGCCGAGTTCTGATCAGTGATGCTAACTAAGCACCTGCATGGCATAGAAGAAGAGCAATGGAACAGCAACCAGTGGAAACAGTGGAAATAACTAGTATTTGGTTTTTAGGGGTCTATTTTCTTAGCCTTGAACAGATATAAAGTGGACGAAGATAAAGTACCAACCAACCAGCTCCTGTCATTTTTCAAACACAGCCTGTAACATGGCAGTTAGGAGCTGAATATCTACATTTACTTTATCTCCATACAATGCTTAGTAAATAGACCCATTAATATTAGAGATGAGCGGGTTCGGTTCCTCGGAATCCGAACCCGCCCGAACTTCAGGTTTTTTTACACGGGGCCGAGCGACTCGGATCTTCCCGCCTTGCTCGGTTAACCCGAGCGCGCCCGAACGTCATCATCCCGCTGTCGGATTCTCGCGAGGCTCGGATTCTATCGCGAGACTCGGATTCTATATAAGGAGCCGCGCGTCGCCGCCATTTTCACACGTGCATTGAGATTGATAGGGAGAGGACGTGGCTGGCGTCCTCTCCGTTTAGAGTGACTAGAGTACTAGAGAGAGACACAAATTTTGGGGAGCATATAGGAGGAGTACTACTTGCTGCTGATAGTGTGACCAGTGACCAGTGCCACCAGTTTAATTAATCCGTTCTCTGCCTGAAAAAAAACGATACACAGTGTGACACAGTCACACATACCATATCTGTGCTCAGCCCAGTGTGCTGCATCATATACTGTATATCATTATCTGACTGCTGAGTGCTCACTGCTCACACAGCTTAATTGTGGGGGAGACTGGGGAGCAGTTATAGCAGGAGTACATTTAAGTACAGTGCACACTTTTGCTGCCAGAGTGCCACTGCCAGTGTGACTGACCAGTGACCACTGACCACCAGTATTGTGATTGTCTGCTGACCACCAGTATATTGTGATTGTCTGCCTGAAAAAGTTAAACACTCGTCGTGTGGTGTTTTTATAAACGCATTCTGACGACAGTGTCCAGCAGGTCCGTCATTACATAATATATACCTGTCCGGCTGCAGTACTAGTGTGATATATATATATATTTTAATTTTATCTCATTATCATCCAGTCTATATTAGCAGCAGACACAGTACGGTAGTCCACGGCTGTAGCTACCTCTGTGTCGGCAGTCGCTCGTCCATCCATAATTGTATACCACCTACCCGTGGTTTTTTTTTTTTCTATCTTCTTGATACTAGTAGCTTACTTTAGGAGTCTGCAGTGCTGACAGACAGTGTCCAGCAGGTCCGTCATTACATAATATATACCTGTCCGGCTGCAGTACTAGTGTGATATATATATATATTTTAATTTTATCTCATTATCATCCAGTCTATATTAGCAGCAGACACAGTACGGTAGTCCACGGCTGTAGCTACCTCTGTGTCGGCAGTCGCTCGTCCATCCATAATTGTATACCACCTACCCGTGGTTTTTTTTTTTCTATCTTCTTGATACTAGTAGCTTACTTTAGGAGTCTGCAGTGCTGACAGACAGTGTCCAGCAGGTCCGTCATTACATAATATATACCTGTCCGGCTGCAGTACTAGTGTGATATATATATATTTTAATTTTATCTCATTATCATCCAGTCTATATTAGCAGCAGACACAGTACGGTAGTCCACGGCTGTAGCTACCTCTGTGTCGGCAGTCGCTCGTCCATCCATAATTGTATACCACCTACCCGTGGTTTTTTTTTTCTATCTTCTTGATACTAGTAGCTTACTTTAGGAGTCTGCAGTGCTGACAGACAGTGTCCAGCAGGTCCGTCATTACATAATATATACCTGTCCGGCTGCAGTACTAGTGTGATATATATATATATTTTAATTTTATCTCATTATCATCCAGTCTATATTAGCAGCAGACACAGTACGGTAGTCCACGGCTGTAGCTACCTCTGTGTCGGCAGTCGCTCGTCCATCCATAATTGTATACCACCTACCCGTGGTTTTTTTTTTTCTATCTTCTTGATACTAGTAGCTTACTTTAGGAGTCTGCAGTGCTGACAGACAGTGTCCAGCAGGTCCGTCATTACATAATATATACCTGTCCGGCTGCAGTACTAGTGTGATATATATACATATATTTTAATTTTATCTCATTATCATCCAGTCTATATTAGCAGCAGACACAGTACGGTAGTCCACGGCTGTAGCCACTTCTGTGTCGGCAGTCGCTCGTCCATCCATAATTGTATACCACCTACCCGTGGTTTTTTTTTTTTCTATCTTCTTGATACTAGTAGCTTACTTTAGGAGTCTGCAGTGCTGACAGACAGTGTCCAGCAGGTCCGTCATTACATAATATATACCTGTCCGGCTGCAGTACTAGTGTGATATATATATATATTTTAATTTTATCTCATTATCATCCAGTCTATATTAGCAGCAGACACAGTACGGTAGTCCACGGCTGTAGCTACCTCTGTGTCGGCAGTCGCTCGTCCATCCATAATTGTATACCACCTACCCGTGGTTTTTTTTTTTTCTATCTTCTTGATACTAGTAGCTTACTTTAGGAGTCTGCAGTGCTGACAGACAGTGTCCAGCAGGTCCGTCATTACATAATATATACCTGTCCGGCTGCAGTACTAGTGTGATATATATATATTTAAATTTTATCTCATTATCATCCAGTCTATATTAGCAGAAGACACAGTACGGTAGTCCACGGCTGTAGCTACCTCTGTGTCGGCAGTCGCTCGTCCATCCATAAGTATACTAGTATCCATCCATCTCCATTGTTTACCTGAGGTGCCTTTTAGTTGTGCCTATTAAAATATGGGGTTCCAAAAATAGGGAAAGATCAAGATCGACTTCCACCTCGTGCTGAAGCTGCTGCCACTAGTCATGGCCGAGACGATGAAATGCCAGCAACGTCGTCTGCCAAGGCCGATGCCCAATGTCATAGTACAGAGCATGTAAAATCCAAAACACCAAATATCAGTAAAAAAAGGACTCAAAAATCTAAAATAAAATTGTCGGAGGAGAAGCGTAAACTTGCCAATATGCCATTTACCACACGGAGTGGCAAGGAACGGCTGAGGCCCTGGCCTATGTTCATGGCTAGTGGTTCAGCTTCACATGAGGATGGAAGCACTCAGCCTCTCGCTAGAAAAATGAAAAGACTCAAGCTGGCAAAAGCACAGCAAAGAACTGTGCTTTCTTCGAAATCCCAAATCCACAAGGAGAGTCCAATTGTGTCGGTTGCGATGCCTGACCTTCCCAACACTGGACGTGAAGAGCATGCGCCTTCCACCATTTGCACGCCCCCTGCAAGTGCTGGAAGGAGCACCCGCAGTCCAGTTCCTGATAGTCACATTGAAGATGTCAGTGTTGAAGTACACCAGGATGAGGAGGATATGGGTGTTGCTGGCGCTGGGGAGGAAATTGACAAGGAGGATTCTGATGGTGAGGTGGTTTGTTTAAGTCAGGCACCCGGGGAGACACCTGTTGTCCGTGGGAGGAATATGGCCATTGACATGCCTGGTCAAAATACCAAAAAAATCAGCTCTTCGGTGTGGAAGTATTTCAACAGAAATGCGGACAACATTTGTCAAGCCGTGTGTTGCCTTTGTCAAGCTGTAATAAGTAGGGGTAAGGACGTTAACCACCTCGGAACATCCTCCCTTATACGTCACCTGCAGCGCATTCATAATAAGTCAGTGACAAGTTCAAAAACTTTGGGCGACAGCGGAAGCAGTCCACTGACCAGCAAATTCCTTCCTCTTGTAACCAAGCTCACGCAAACCACCCCACCAACTCCCTCAGTGTCAATTTCCTCCTTCCCCAGGAATGCCAATAGTCCTGCAGGCCATGTCACTGGCAATTCTGACGAGTCCTCTCCTGCCTGGGATTCCTCCGATGCATCCTTGCGTGTAACGCCTACTGCTGCTGGCGCTGCTGTTGTTGCTGCTGGGAGTCGATAGTCATCCCAGAGGGGAAGTCGGAAGACCACTTGTACTACTTCCAGTAAGCAATTGACTGTCCAACAGTCCTTTGCGAGGAAGATGAAATATCACAGCAGTCATCCTGTTGCAAAGCGGATAACTGAGGCCTTGACAACTTTGTTGGTGTTAGACGTGCGTCCGGTATCCGCCGTTAGTTCACAGGGAACTAGACAATTTCTTGAGGTAGTGTGCCCCCGTTACCAAATACCATCTAGGTTCCACTTCTCTAGGCAGGCGATACCGAGAATGTACACGGACGTCAGAAAAAGACTCACCAGTGTCCTAAAAAATGCAGTTGTACCCAATGTCCACTTAACCACGGACATGTGGACAAGTGGAGCAGGGCAGGGTCAGGACTATATGACTGTGACAGCCCACTGGGTAGATGTATGGACTCCCGCCGCAAGAACAGCAGCGGCGGCACCAGTAGCAGCATCTCGCAAACGCCAACTCTTTCCTAGGCAGGCTACGCTTTGTATCACCGGTTTCCAGAATACGCACACAGCTGAAAACCTCTTACGGCAACTGAGGAAGATCATCGCGGAATGGCTTACCCCAATTGGACTCTCCTGTGGATTTGTGGCATCGGACAACGCCAGCAATATTGTGTGTGCATTAAATATGGGCAAATTCCAGCACGTCCCATGTTTTGCACATACCTTGAATTTGGTGGTGCAGAATTTTTTAAAAAACGAGAGGGGCGTGCAAGAGATGCTGTCAGTGGCCAGAAGAATTGCGGGACACTTTCGGCGTACAGGCACCACGTACAGAAGACTGGAGCACCACCAAAAACGCCTGAACCTGCCCTGCCATCATCTGAAGCAAGAAGTGGTAACGAGGTGGAATTCAACCCTATATTTGCTTCAGAGGTTGGAGGAGCAGCAAAAGGCCATTCAAGCCTATACAATTGAGCACGATATAGGAGGTGGAATGCACCTGTCTCAAGCGCAGTGGAGAATGATTTCAACGTTGTGCAAGGTTCTGCTGCCCTTTGAACTTGCCACACGTGAAGTCAGTTCAGACACTGCCAGCCTGAGTCAGGTCATTCCCCTCATCAGGCTTTTGCAGAAGAAGCTGGAGACATTGAAGGAGGAGCTAACACGGAGCGATTCCGCTAGGCATGTGGGACTTGTGGATGGAGCCCTTAATTCGCTTAACAAGGATTCACGGGTGGTCAATCTGTTGAAATCAGATCACTACATTTTGGCCACCGTGCTCGATCCTAGATTTAAAACCTACCTTGGATCTCTCTTTCCGGCAGACACAAGTCTGCTGGGGTTCAAAGACCTGCTGGTGAGAAAATTGTCAAGTCAAGCGGAACGCGACCTGTCAACATCTCCTCCTTCACATTCTCCCGCAACTGGGGGTGCGAGGAAAAGGCTCAGAATTCCGAGCCCACCCGCTGGCGGTGATGCAGGGCAGTCTGGAGCGACTGCTGATGCTGACATCTGGTCCGGACTGAAGGACCTGCCAACGATTACGGACATGTCGTCTACTGTCACTGCATATGATTCTCTCCCCATTGAAAGAATGGTGGAGGATTATATAAGTAACCGCATCCAAGTAGGCACGTCAGACAGTCCGTACTTATACTGGCAGGAAAAAGAGGCAATTTGGAGGCCCTTGCACAAACTGGCTTTATTCTACCTAAGTTGCCCTCCCACAAGTGTGTACTCCGAAAGAGTGTTTAGTGCCGCCGCTCACCTTGTCAGCAATCGGCGTACGAGGTTACTTCCAGAAAATGTGGAGAAGATGATGTTCATTAAAATGAATTATAATCAATTCCTCCGTGGAGACATTGACCAGCAGCAATTGCCTCCACAAAGTACACAGGGAGCTGAGATGGTGGATTCCAGTGGGGACGAATTGATAATCTGTGAGGAGGGGGATGTACACGGTGATATATCGGAGGATGATGATGAGGTGGACATCTTGCCTCTGTAGAGCCAGTTTGTGCAAGGAGAGATTAATTGCTTCTTTTTTGGGGGGGGTCCAAACCAACCCGTCATTTCAGTCACAGTCGTGTGGCAGACCCTGTCACTGAAATGATGGGTTGGTTAAAGTGTGCATGTCCTGTTTATACAACATAAGGGTGGGTGGGAGGGCCCAAGGACAATTCCATCTTGCACCTCTTTTTTCTTTAATTTTTCTTTGCGTCATGTGCTGTTTGGGGAGTATTTTTTTGAAGGGCCATCCTGCGTGACACTGCAGTGCCACTCCTAGATGGGCCAGGTGTTTGTGTCGGCCACTAGGGTCGCTTACCTTACTCACACAGCTACCTCATTGCGCCTCTTTTTTTCTTTGCGTCATGTGCTGTTTGGGGAGTGTTTTTTGGAAGGGCCATCCTGCGTGACACTGCAGTGCCACTCCTAGATGGGCCAGGTGTTTGTGTCGGCCACTAGGGTCGCTTATCTTACTCACACAGCTACCTCATTGCGCCTCTTTTTTTCTTTGCGTCATGTGCTGTTTGGGGAGTGTTTTTTGGAAGGGCCATCCTGCGTGACACTGCAGTGCCACTCCTAGATGGGCCAGGTGTTTGTGTCGGCCACTAGGGTCGCTTACCTTACTCACACAGCTACCTCATTGCGCCTCTTTTTTTCTTTGCGTCATGTGCTGTTTGGGGAGTGTTTTTTGGAAGGGCCATCCTGCGTGACACTGCAGTGCCACTCCTAGATGGGCCAGGTGTTTGTGTCGGCCACTAGGGTCGCTTATCTTACTCACACAGCTACCTATTTGTGCCTCTTTTTTTCTTTGCGTCATGTGCTGTTTGGGGAGTGTTTTTTGGAAGGGCCATCCTGCGTGACACTGCAGTGCCACTCCTAGATGGGCCAGGTGTTTGTGTCGGCCACTAGGGTCGCTTACCTTACTCACACAGCTACCTCATTGCGCCTCTTTTTTTCTTTGCGTCATGTGCTGTTTGGGGAGTGTTTTTTTGAAGGGCCATCCTGCGTGACACTGCAGTGCCACTCCTAGATGGGCCAGGTGTTTGTGTCGGCCACTAGGGTCGCTTATCTTACTCACACAGCTACCTCATTGCGCCTCTTTTTTTCTTTGCGTCATGTGCTGTTTGGGGAGTGTTTTTTGGAAGGGCCATCCTGCGTGACACTGCAGTGCCACTCCTAGATGGGCCAGGTGTTTGTGTCGGCCACTAGGGTCGCTTAGCTTACTCACACAGCTACCTCATTGCGCCTCTTTTTTTCTTTGCGTCATGTGCTGTTTGGGGAGTGTTTTTTGGAAGGGCCATCCTGCGTGACACTGCAGTGCCACTCCTAGATGGGCCAGGTGTTTGTGTCGGCCACTAGGGTCGCTTACCTTACTCACACAGCTACCTCATTGCGCCTCTTTTTTTCTTTGCGTCATGTGCTGTTTGGGGAGTGTTTTTTGGAAGGGCCATCCTGCGTGACACTGCAGTGCCACTCCTAGATGGGCCAGGTGTTTGTGTCGGCCACTAGGGTCGCTTATCTTACTCACACAGCTACCTCATGGCGCCTCTTTTTTTCTTTGCGTCATGTGCTGTTTGGGGAGTGTTTTTTTTGGAAGGGCCATCCTGCGTGACACTGCAGTGCCACTCCTAGATGGGCCAGGTGTTTGTGTCGGCCACTAGGGTCGCTTATCTTACTCACACAGCTACCTCATGGCGCCTCTTTTTTTCTTTGCGTCATGTGCTGTTTGGGGAGTGTTTTTTTTGGAAGGGCCATCCTGCGTGACACTGCAGTGCCACTCCTAGATGGGCCAGGTGTTTGTGTCGGCCACTAGGGTCGCTTAGCTTAGTCATCCAGCGACCTCGGTGCAAATTTTAGGACTAAAAATAATATTGTGAGGTGTGAGGTGTTCAGAATAGACTGAAAATGAGTGGAAATTATAGTTTTTGAGGTTAATAATACTTTGGGATCAAAATGACCCCCAAATTCTATGATTTAAGCTGTTTTTTAGTGTTTTTTGAAAAAAACACCCGAATCCAAAACACACCCGAATCCGACAAAAAAAATTCGGTGAGGTTTTGCCAAAACGCGGTCGAACCCAAAACACGGCCGCGGAACCGAACCCAAAACCAAAACACAAAACCCGAAAAATTTCAAGTGCACATCTCTAATTAATATCCAATAAAAAGGTAAAGCTGAGCTTATGGTCCTCAGTATCCAGGGGTGTAAGTTCATCCCAGTCGCCTGGAGGCAAGTTAGAGTTTGGTGACCCCCCCCCCCCCACACTTAAAAAAAAGGAAAACAAATATGGTGTGTGTGTTATAGATACATAAATATGATTTACAGAATTATATAGATATCGCTTTCAGCCAGTGTAGAGGGACAGCAGCCCTCAGTGAATTGGCAGGGCTCCAGCTACGCTGTGATGCAGCCATCTGCATCATGCAGAATCAACATTCACCAGTTGGTCCCATCTCACAGTTAAGCAGCAGCAGCGTGTGCACCATCACTTGCTGCAGTGCAGGCTGAGTGGTACCAGGCGGGAGCCATCCTGTACCCTATTGCAGGGGTTGCAGAGCTCCTGGGACAGAACCATTTCACTCTGCAGCAGCAGCGTGTGCACCACAGAGCTCCGTTATAAGTTATACTTGGATTCCGCTGTGAACCACACAGGTGCTACTATACATGCAATTGCCCCTTCTGGGCTTGGAGCCCGGAGGCAGGCGTCTCTGTTGCCTCTGGGAGTTACACCCCTGTCAGTATCAAATGCTACAAAGACATCCAAGATGATCGAACAATCACCTCTGTCTCTTGTCATCAGCATATCATTACGTACACATGACTGGAATGGATCATAAATATCATAGGTAGACAGAAAGATTTCCAGTTGGAGTGCAACCACTTTCTTAATAACCTTTTCCAGAAATATTATTAAAATATATTACATATTATCCATACAATCAGGGTCTAAAACGTTTTTTTTTTTTTTAGATGCAGTCTGTCAACTGCTTCCTTTAGTAGTTTAGAAAAAATGCATGTATGTAAAGAGAGTTGTATTAATATGGCAAATATGAACCATTTACATCATTATATCCTATTATAAGGGTTTTGTTGAGGCTGCAGTTTATCACAGCGCAGCATTCGGGTCGGAACTGCGCATGTGCCGTCGCCGCAGTGCGTCGGCGCAGCAGTGCGTCGGCGCATGCCAGACGGCCGAAGGACGTGGTTGCCTAGCGATTGCCTCTGCCTGATTGACAGGCAGAGGCGGTCGCTGGGCGGGAGGGGGCTGGACGGCGGCGCGGTCTGGCCAACGCAGTCGTGGCCGGACCATTGGGGGGGGGGGCGGGCCGCGGCAGCTGCATGACATCACACGCAGCCGCAGCAACCCGGGCAGTGAAGAGGTTCTCCCAGCCAGCCGCAGGAGATGCGCTGGCCAGGAGGTACTCCTCAGATGCAAAAGCATCGCCGCTGTGCGATGCTTTTGCATTTCTGCAGGGGGGGGGGGGCGGCACTGACATGGGGCGGACTAGCCCTGTGCTGGGCGTCCCCCCGCATTTCTGAGTGCCTGATCGTTGCTGTGCTAAATTTAGCACAGCTACGATCAACTCGGAATGACCCCCTAGGTCCGTATCTTAGGGGGTAATTCAGAGTTGATCACAGCAGCAAATTTGTTAGCAGTTCGGCAAAACCATATGCACTGCAGGGGGGAGTTAGATTTGGGTGTGTTTTATTGTTTCTGTGCAGGGTAAATACTGGCTACTTTATTTTTACACTGCAATTTAGATTTCAGTTTGAACACACCCCACCTAAATCTAACTCTCTCTGCACATGTTATATTTGTCCCCCTTGCAGTGCATATGGCGATCACACTCTGAATCACATCTCCTCATTCTGCAGGAGACTCCCTGAAATAGTAGTAATCTCCCTAACTCCCTGAATAGTCCATCAATCTCCCTGATTGCACCTTATCCCCATTATGCAGCTATTATATTCTTGGGGAGAATAAGAATTAAAAAATACATACATTCAAATAGGATCATCAGTGCCATTTTCCTGCACATTATAAGGCACAATGATCTATATGGCTACATGCATTTTAAATAATGTTTCTCATGCCCACTTATAGTATATGGGACCTCTTGTAAAACAATACACAAACAAATCCTACAAAATATCCGTGTCTTTTCTTCAACAAGTAGATCTTACTAACTTTGGGGCTCATTTACATTTGGATGTAAGTCATTTTTATGAAACACCTCTCAGATGTAGCAGTACACGTCCGCGCTGATAGGTGTTACTTTCACATCTCCCTGAAATGCTTTTTCAAAAGTAGGCAATTATGCACTGAATTAGGCCATACTTGCCGACTTTATGGCTGCTCTCTCCGGGAGAGAGCAGCCAGGTCGGCTCAGCAGCGGGGCGGGCAGTGATGTGACGTGAAGAGGGGGATGGGCCAGAGGTGGAACAGGGGCATGGCTGAGGTGTGGTGGGGGAGTGGCTGATGGATCACGTCATGTGAGCCACGCCCCCTGCTGTGTAATGCCGCTATTACCGGCATTATACAGCAGGGGGCGTGGCTATGATGACGCGATTCAACAAGAATCACGTCATCGCCTGCCCGGACTGCCCACTTTACTCGCTAAGTGGGCGGCCAGGCAGGGGGGACCCCTGAAATCGGGAGACTTGCCTGCTCTTCCGAGGGGCTGGGAGGGTCACACGATTTTTGGGAGCCTCCTGGCCATTCTGGTAGAGTAGGCAAGTATGCATTAGGGCCTTAATTAAGATTGTGCAACACAACTTTAGGATAATTTAACAATGCCTTCTACATCCAAGGGGTCAAAGCAAGCTAGTCCAAGTCTAAATTGCTCATACAGAATTTACAGGCTTGTAACATAGGCTGTGTGATTTGTTTATTGTGTTTTTATATGTGGAATTAACTAATAAATTTATTAGCGTTTGACATAATTTCTTTCATACTTACCTCTTATCTTTTATAACCCTGGCACTGATTTGATACACTATTGGAATTCTAGCATAGATAGAGGACAGCTTATCAGCAAAGAACAAAGAAGATTACAAATGTACTGCACCTTGACTGGGAGAGTGTTGTATCAGGCTGCAGACATGCTGGTCTGCAAAGATTCTCCACTTTAAAAAAATTGAGCCGGTCTGTTTGTTGCCATGATCTCACTTGGCAGGAACTCAGACTACTTACAGGTGATTGGGGATTGCCATGTTTCAGTATGCTTTATTAGTTTTAGCTTATCCTAGATCATGAGAGACTTCCTCCATTGTATTTACTGAATTTAACCACTCTCCTTTAGCTCACCAGTTATTGGCAAACCAAGATGCTTTGTGGTGTACAGTGCGGACATCACTTCCCTACTATATTAATGCAGTTGTTCTCAAACTCAGGGGCAGATGTATTATCCTGGAGAAGGCATAAGGAATAAAACGCACCAGCCAATCGGCTCCTAACTGTCAATTTGCATATTGGAGCTGACTGGCTGGTACATTTATCACCTTGCACTTATCACTGGTTTATCTCTTCCTTATGCCTTCTCCAGGTTAATACATCTGGCCCACAGTCCTCAGGACCCCCAAACAGCTTACGTTTTCCAGGTCACCTGGCTTGCAACTGGAACAGACTGAAGTATCGGCTGTTAACTAACCAGATGTATAAGCAGATGTTCTAACTGGCGCCAACTGAATAATACCAAATATAATAAAACTATTTGTGTGTGAGTTTCTCCGGTGCTGGATATCACATACCTTTATATTTTCTTTAAAAATAGTAGTGCTGGGTACACACTAGACCGTTGCATTCTGGGGTGCCGTGGATTGGTGGTCCAGGACCAATTCTAATTATTTGTGGTCAATGCAATAGGCAAAACCAGTGCTGGTGGCTGTCAATCATAAAACATGTGGACAAACAAAAGTAAATCCTGTCCCTCACCACACAACTGAACCTAAGGGTGACATATAAACCAATGCCCTTATTTATCAATGAGTGATAAATTTCACTATGAGTGATACATTTCACCAGCCAATCCGCTCCTGTCATTTTTCAAACACAGCCTGTGACATGGAACTTAGGAGCTGATTGGCTGATGCAATTTATCACTCACAGTGAAATTTATCACTCATTGATAAATAAGGGCACAAATTACTTAATTTAATATTTATTTCTAAAATTCTCAGTACTGATACTCTAGGGCGCCGTGATTAAAAAAAAATTGAGAACCAATGCACTAGACGATAAAGTGGAAGATGGTGTCGATACCGACACATCATTCATGATATCGTCCAGTATGTATGCACTATGTCGGTGACGATGCATGCTAAAAAGCAGAATTTGCAATCGTTTCTGTTGCACGCCGGGGGCCATCCAGTATGCTACCCACCGCCAGCAGCTGCAACCGTAATGTAATTGCAATTGTGCCGCAGCAACTGTGGATGCCCCTTGCCATCGCAGCAGGCAGCCCGCCGCCATTTTTTCCATGACGTCGTGCAGCTGCCCTGAAAATGGTCTGGCCATTTCTGCCGGTTGGCTGGACCACTCCCCCACAACAGTACATCGCAAGCCCAGTCACCACCACCCCAAACCCGCCGTCAATCAAAGTGTGATTGTTGTGCGAACTTTGCGTACCAACCTGAATGAGGGCCTTAGTCCCACTCGCAGTGTATAAATTAATAAATAATGGGGAATACAAATCTAGTCTAGTCTATTAAAAAACAGTTTTGTTAAAAAATCAGGTGTTTTTAGAATGCTTCTAAACCAATTATATATATATATATATATATATATATATATATATATATATATACTGTATATATATTACATTACAAAAAGCATAGGCAATAAGAAATATTGATGATAAATCATAAAATGAAGAAATGTAAAATAAATAAAAAAATCACATGAAAGCACTTTTGTCTCTGCAACGCATTTCTCGGTGCGACAGGTCTCCTGAGGAAGCAGTCCGTTGCACCAAGAAACGCTTTGCAGATACAGAAACACTTTCTTTCATGTGACATTTCTGAATGTAGGGACAGTTGGGAAATATGCACCTTTTCTCCTCTGCCTTCACTGGCTTCCTGTAAGATGTACTGACTTTCAAGCCCTACATAATCAGGGCCAAATACGTGCGGTGAGCTAAATCTCTCAGGGGCACTGGCTAGTACTAGAGCTAGATTTAGACACAATATATAAGCCCAAGGGTTCATGTGGGCATTATACACAGGTGCAGCAGTATATACTGCTGGAAATTAAGTGAGCTTTGATCAGAGTTGTGCAGAAAAGACAGGCAGGGGAGGCGCTGCATCACCTGCCATAGAGTTTTTGCTCCAGAGTTTTGACTATAAAAATGATTAGAACAGAATACAATATATGTATGATTAGATTAGAATACAATACAATATAATACAAAGAAGATATGTATAATATATTATTTGTATTTTTCATATACTTTATGTAGTCAAAACTCTGGCATATACTGGAGTATGATAGGAAAGGCTCCGTCTCACCTGCCTCACCTCATCGCAGTCACTGGGTCCAAGGTACCTGAAGCAGCTTCCAATTCCTGTTTACTTCCTCTAGCTTACTTCAATCTACAGATGAAGGATTATTAGCAGTACCTAGAATCTTCCGGGTCCGGTATGATATATTAGCAGACGGGATGCCGGCTGTCAGTATACCTCCAGCGGCATCCTGTCTGGCGGAATACCGGCAGCGAGTCCCCTTGTGGTCTCGCTGCGCTCGCCACGATGCGGGCCCAGTGGTGAGCTTCGCTCGCCACAGGTTTTATTCCCACTCGGCAGAAATAGTGGGAATTAGGAGCAGGTGTCGGTATGCAAGCTGTTGGCAAAATGCAGGCTGACGGTATTCCGGCATTGGTCACCTGAACGCCGGGATCCCGACTGCCAGCATTTTTACTGCATCCCGAATCTCCCATACCGCATTTGGGGCCTGAGTTTTTAGCTCCGGCTCTCTAACTCTCTACCTTGCACAGTTTGAGAGGCCTCCATTCTAGAATCCTTGAATAACAGACTCAAGACTTACAGTACCTATTTATTCAAGTATGTAATTAAGGTTTGCAATTAGGAGGTCGACAGAGACAATGTCACCAGTAACTTTGTCTAACATACTATAAGGTAATAGAAACTGGTTACTTTACTTTAATAGCATGTGAAAATTACAACATGTCTCAAAGTATATTTATTTCGCAAGAAATGGAAGTGTCAGATGCTGAGCAATTCATGGCTGAAAAACCATATTCTATTGACTATTGTTCTATTGAACATAAAGGTCAGCTTGCCCTTCTCTCACAGGGGAGTTAATAACTGATGTTCTTGTTTTTTTTTGTCATATAACAAGGTCTCATGACAGCATTTGATTTCATTTATTATACTCCCTTACCTGAGTAAACATGTGAGCGAATTCCCTAAGAATAAAAATGACACTCATTAGCACTTCATGTGGATGACTAATGTCACCATATGGGACCACTAAAATGTTTACTGATAATAGATCATGTAATTCATTATGTTATGTAAGAACAGTAAGACAATTTCCTACCTATTATACTGTATATTGAGGATGTATTTTTCAAACCTGGAGAAAAAAATAAATCTGCAAAGATTGAACATTTACCAATGTACAAGTCAGGTATCAACTGGTGTTCTGGTTAAACAAGTGAGTGGACGATAGATTCTCTCTGCACATGCATCCGGGCTGCACTTCACATGTGGCACAATCGTTACCGCACAGATCAATACGCGCAATTTCAATGAGCATCTCTTGGTGGTAACTGGGGGGGGGGGAAGGTGACAAGTAGAAGAGGGCATGTGCCAAGCATGTTGGTGTTAGCGTCTGCTTCTAAAGACACCAGCAGCCATGTTCAGGCGGACATTCTGTGCCTGCCTCAGAGCAGGTGCGGTGTCTGATGGTGCTGCCAATGTTGCACCAATAGAGTTTCTTTGAGTGCACATCAGCAGATTCACCTGGCAGCCAGCGGGTGTCTCAACAGGACGTCGATGTGCTGCATCATATACATAAAGATGCAGTGGCGGCTGCGACAAAAGTTGCAGCCACTACTGCTATAGCGCCCACCTCTAACTCACCCCCTCAGTTGCATGATGCCAAACATTACAAAGTGAGATAAGTGTCCAACAGGTAGTTATACAGTAAATAGCTTCCCCCAAAGCAGCCCACTTTCACACAGAGCACAATATGCTCACTGGTACTCAGGTGCCCCCAGAACTTTATTCGTATGAGTAGGAACTTATACCACACCTGGTTCTGGCACAAACTGATATTGTAAAGTGCAGTAATATAGTGGAGAGCACAGGTTAGGAATCAGCCAAGTAGCAAAGAACAAGAGAAACCATGGTGTTAGCGGAGCAGCTAAAGATCTAGTTCCTCTAGAGGCAGAGTAACAGGAACCAGGAAGGGTCAGCAACTTTCTACTACCCTTCTGGTGTTAGTGCAGGAAGATGGCGTAACAGTACCAGCACAAGATTATCATTAATTCACAGGATGGGATTCATTCAATACACCCACCCCAGTTGCAGTCACATGGCACTATGAAGGGAGGAATTAAACCAATCAACAATCTCATTGCTGTGTGCAATGGAAACCCGTAACTAATGATATATTAGGAAACCCGTAACTAATGATATATTTAAGAAGCAAATGAGCATATTGTAAAGAATAAGTCAACCTTTTTTGAACATTATATTAACAAAAATAGACATAAGAGGCCAATAGGATAAATACTGTTGATATAAACCCCTGCCTCTTTTTTGCGGGCTTCTGTATGATAGGTCAACAGTTACTAGATCGGCAGTCAATAGATCGACACCATGTGTTCGACATGCATTAGGTGGACATTGACTTTACTATCCACATGCACTCCAATTGGGAACAGTAACCTATGCCAAGCGGAGTGAGGTACCTTGCCAGAAGCAGGGCAAGTAAAGCAAGCCATGCGAGGGGGCGCGATAAACTTACTGGGGTTCCACATGCTAATACAGAGAAAATGACACCAAAATTAACTAAAAAAAAACTCATGTTGATCTTTTCATGTGACGACCTTTCCCGTACCGACCTTTTGTCAATGTTGACATTATATGTCGACCTTTTGGGGTCGAAATAATAACTGTCGACCTTGTATACCGCACCCCTTTCATGCTAGTTAGTTGCACTCTGACCTGTGTGTCTCTAACATTAACTGTATCTGAACACTCTTCTGCAGGCAGGGCATCATATTCCGCTCCTAATGATTTACCTCTGTCTGAAGCTGGTATGTTTGAAATCACTGCTGAAATTAGTTTTCTGTACGTATGAGTTTCCACGTATGTAGAAGACTATGATTTCACTCCTACTGAGACTTAGAATATAGGTAAATTAAAGGTATACTCTCATATTATAAAGATGACAATAAACAAGTTTCCTGGATTTGTTAATAACAAAGCTCACATGTGACAATTTTATTACTGTAATTAGAGGAAGAACCTGGCAATGGAATAAGCACTATAAAAATAAAAATTAACAAGACTCTATATCACAAATTGCATCACTATAATGCTGAATATTTACACACAGCAAATAATATAGCCAGCTGTAGGAGTATTGAGAAATATAAATGTGAATAGGAACCAGGAGCGTGCATGTCCTGTCCTGTATGCCCAATAATTGTGATACATGCACATTATGACATCTGTGAAATAAGTGCTAACAAGACTGTTATCCACGTCAAATGTCCATCAGGACAATAGATTTAAATATAGGTAACAGATATAAAGGAGACAGTATCCCCACAATTTATTCATCACTAATGTTTCACATATGCAAGTAATGGTGTGGATTGGAGGCTTTACCCAGTAATTGGTGTAGCACATAGGTTCTCAAACTCAGTCCTCAGGACCCCACACAGTGCATGTTTTGCAGGTAACCCAGCAGGTGCACAGGTGTATTAATTACTCACTGACACATTTTTAGAGGTCCACAGGTGGAGCTAATTATTTCTCTTGCGATTCTGTGAGGAGACCTGCAAAACATGCACTGTGTGGGGTCCTGAGGACTGAGTTTGAGAACCTGTGGTGTAGCAGATGCACATAGATTTCAAATGGATCAAGACTCGCCAAACTCTGGATCTGGCTCCTTTCCACGAAAGATGACCCCATTCCACCCTGATTAGCTGAGCTCTCCCTGAAGGAAATTATGTGTGAAATATTTGTGATGAATACATTGCTATAAACGTGCTGCACAATTGTGGGGATACTGTCTCCTTTCTATCTTTTATATATATTGAAAACTATTGTCCTGATGGATGTTTGAAGTAGATAACAAACTGCATGTGCAAAAGGGAAGTATTATTCAGAGTCTTATTTGCATTTATTTCACTGATGTCATAATTAGCATGAATCACAATTATTGGGCATGACATGCAAGATATGGATGTGCACCCAAACAACAATTGAATTGTGACAACTGTGCATCTAAACAATCCTATTTAGACAGAAAAATTAGACCCCCCTTATCAGAGCTGGATTACGGCATTGGGGGGCATGGGGTACTTAGGGCCCCCTTGTTTTAAGGTCTGCAATTAAAGTTATAATACAAATAAATATATATATATATATATATATATATATATATATATATATATATATATATATATATACACTGCTCAAAAACACTAAAAGGAACACTAAAATAACACATCCTAGATCTGAATGAATGAAATATTCTTATTAAATACTTTGTTCTTTACATAGTTGAATGTGCTGACAACAAAATCACACAAAAGTTATCAATGGAAATCAAATTTATTAACCCATGGAGGTCTGGATTTGGAGTCGCACTCAAAATGAAAGTGGAAAAACACACTACAGGCTGATCCAACTTTGATGTAATGTCCTTAAAACAAGTCAAAATGAGGCTCAGTAGTGTGTGTGGCCTCCACGTGCCTGTATGACCTCCCTACAATGTCTGGGCATGCTCCTGATGAGGTGGCGGATGGTCTCCTGAGGGATCTCCTCCCAGACCTGGACTAAAGCATCTGCCAACTCCTGGACAGTCTGTGATGCAACGTAGCGTTGGTGGATGGAGCGAGACATGATGTCCCAGATGTGCTCAATTGGATTCAGGTCTGGGGAACGGGTGGGCCAGTCCATAGCATCAATGCCTTCATCTTGCAGGAACTGCTGACACACTCCAGCCACATGAGGTCTAGCATTGTCTTGCATTAGGAGGAACCCAGGGCCAACCGCACCAGCATATGATCTCACAAGGGGTCTGAGGATCTCATCTCGGTACCTAATGGCAGTCAGGCTACCTCTGGTGAGCACATGGTGGGCTGTGCGGCCCTCCAAAGAAATGCCACCCCACACCATTACTGACCCACTGCCAAACCGGTCATGCTGGAGGATGGTGCAGGCAGCAGAACGTTCTCCTTGGCGTCTCCAGACGGTATCCGTTCAGATGGTCGACCATGTTATGGTCGACAGTCATTAGGTCGACCACTATTGGTCGACATTGACATGGTCAACATGGACACATGGTCGACCCATGAAAATGGTCGATACATGAAAGGTCGACACATGAAAAGGTCGACATGAGTTTTTAAACTTTTTTTTCTTTTGGGGAACTTTTCCATACTTTACGATCCACGTGGACTACGATTGGAACGGTAATCTGTGCCGAGCGAAGCGGTAGCGGAGCGAAGGCACCATGCCCGAAGCATGGCGAGCGAAGCGAGCCATGCGAGGGGACGCGGTGCACTAATTGGGGTTCCCAGTCACTTTACGCAAAAAACGACACCAACAAAATGTTAAAAAATGCATGTCGACCTTTTCATGTGTCGACCTTTCATGTGTCGACCATTTTCATGTGTCGACCATGTGTCCATGTCGACCATGTCAATGTCGACCAATAGTGGTCGACCTAATGACTGTCGTCCATAACATGGTCGACTATTCATACCGGAACCCTCCAGACTCTGTCACGTCTGTCACATGGGCTCAGTGAGAAGCTGCTTACATCTGTGAACAGCACAGGGCGCCAGTGGCGATTTTGCCAATCTTGGTGTTCTCTGGCAAATGCCAAACGTCCTGCACGGTGTTGGGCTGTAAGCACAACCCCCACCTGTGGACGTCGGGCCCTCATACCACCCTCATGGAGTCTGTTTCTCATCGTTTGAGTAGACACATGCACATTTGTGGCTTGCTGGAGGTCATTTAGCAGGGCTCTGGCAGTGCTCCTCCTGTTCCTCCTTTTCACAAAGGCGGAGGTAGCGGTCTCCTGATGTACTGTCCTGTCTCCTGGTAGCGCCTCCATGCTCTGGACACTACGCTGACAGACACAGCAAACCTTCTTGCCACAGCTCGCATTGATGCAACATCCTGGATGAGCTGCACTACCTGAGCCACTTGTGTGGGTTGTAGACTCCGTCTAATGCTACCACTAGAGTGAAATCACCGCCAGCTTTCAAAAGTGACCAAAACATCAGCCAGAAAGCATAGGAGCTGAGAAGTGGTCTGTGGTCACCACCTGCAGAACAACTCCTTTATTGGGGGTGTCTTGCTAATTGCCTATAATTTCCACCTGTTGTCTATTCCATTTGCACAACAGCATGTGAAATTGATTGTTAATCAGTGTTGCTTCCTAAGTGGACAGTTTGATTTCACAGAAGTGTGATTGACTTGGAGTTACATTGTGTTGTTTAAGTGTTCCCTTTATTTTTTTGAGCAGTGTATATATATATATATATTACACGTATCGTGTATCATTTGAACCAGGGGAGTATCAGGTAGTTTGAAAATAAATAAATATTGATAGATAGATAGATAGATAGATAGATAGATAGATAGATAGATAGATAGATAGATAGACAGTGCATCCGGTAAGTATTCACAGCGCTTAACGTTTTCCACACTTTGTTATGTTACAGCCTTATTCCAGACTGGAACAAATTAATTTTTCCCTTCAAAATTCTACACACAATACCCCATAAAATTTGCAAATTTATTTAAAATAAAAAACTAAGAAATCACATGTACATAAGTATTCACAGCCTTTGCTCAATACTTTGTTGATGCACCGTTGGCAGCAATTACAGCCTCAAGCATTTTGAATATGATGCCACAAGCTTGGCACACCTATCTTTGGCCAATTTCGCACACTCCTCTTTGCAGCACCTCTCAAGCTCCATCAGGTTGGATGGGAAGTGTCGGTGCACAGCCATTTTCAGATCTCTCCAGAGATGTTCAATCGGATTCAAGTCTGTGCTCTGGCTGGGCCACTCAAGGACATTCACAGAGTTGTCCTGAAGCCACTCCTTTGATATCTTGGCTGTGTCCTTAGGGTTGTTGTCCTGCTGAAAGATGAACCGTCACCCCAGTCTGAGGTCAAGAGCGCACTGGAGCAGGTTTCATCCATGATGTCTCTGTACAATGTTGCATTCATCTTTCCCTCTATCCTGACTAGTCTCCAAGTTCCTGTCGCTGAAAAACATCCCCACAGCATGATGCTGCCGCCACCATGCTTCACTGTGGGGATGGTATTGGCCTGGTGATGAGTGGTGCTAGGTTTCCTCAAAACACGACGCCTGGCATTCACGCCAAAGAGTTCAATCTTTGTCTTATCAGACCAGAGAAATTTTGTTTCTCATGGTCTGAGAGTCCTTTAGGTGCATTTCGGTAAACTCCAAGCGGGCTGCCATGTGCTTTTTACTAAGAAGTGGCTTCCGTCTGGCCACTCTACCATACTGGCCTGATTGGTGAATTGCTGCAGAGATGGTTGTCCTTCTGGAAGGTTCTCCTCTCTCTGCAGAGGAATGCTGTAGGTCTGACAGAGTGACCATTGGGTTCTTGGTCACCTCCCTGACTAGGGCCCTTCTCTCCCGATCGGTCAGTTTAGATGGTCGTACAGCTCTAGGAAGAGTCCTGGTGGTTCCGAACTTCTTCCATTTACGGATGATGGGGGCCACTGCTCATTGGGACCTTCAAAGCAGCAGATATTTTTCTGTACCCTTCCCCAGATTTGTGCCTTGAAACAATCCTGTCTCGGAGGTCTACAGACAATTCCTTTGACTTCATGCTTGGTTTGTGCTCAGACATGCACTGACAAGTGTGGAACCTTATATAGACAGGTGTGTGCCTTTCCAAATCATGTCCAATCAACTGAATGTACTACAGGCGGACTCCAATTAAGCTGTAGGAACATGTCAAAGATGATCAGTGGAAACAGGATGCACCTGAGCTCAATTTTGAGCATCATGGAAAAGGCTGTGAATACTTATTTACTTGTAATTTCTTAGTTTTTTATTTTTCATAAATTTGCAAAAATCACAAAAACACTTTTCACTTTGTCATTATGGGGTATTGTGTGTAGAATTTTGAGGGGAAAATGAATTTATTCCATTTTGGAATAAGGCTGCAACATAACAAATGCGGAAAAAGTGAAGCGCAGTGAATACTTTCCAGATGCACTGTATATAAATTCTGTCTATGGGGTCTAGTGGGGATATTTAATTTGGGTGGGGTACGGGATGCTGCCAGTCAGAATATCGACAATGGCATCCCGACTACCATAATACCGACATTTTGAATTAAATTAATTAACATTACACCTTACAGGTGCCAGGATTCTGGCACCAGTATTCTGATTGCTGGTATCCCGTCCACCGGGATGCCAACTACATCCCTTTAATTGTATGTGCATACATACAGTACATATACATACCTGTCAACATGACCTTCTCCAGGAGGGACAGAATGCTCTGCTCCTGGACTTCCCTCTTATTCTATGATTGCCATCACCTGTGCTGAAACACCTTTCTTATCCATTAACCTGTTCAAAACAGGTTCCATCATCATACATTAAGAGAAAGTCCAGAAGCGGAGCGTTCTGTCCCTCCTGGAGAGGGTCATGTTGGGAGGTATGCATATATACGCACAGACATACATATATTTGTATGCTCCTTATTGTGTTCCATCCCCTCTTCGGTGAGTTCTTTACTGACCCACCTACAGACACCTAAAGCTGCCTAATGTTAGAGCCGGCCCTGACAAAGCCTCATAAATGCATCCTCTCAATGGCCCTCATTCCGAGTTGTTTGCTCGCTAACTGCTTTTAGCAGCATTGCACACGCTAAGCCGCCGCCCTCTGGGAGTGTATCTTAGCATAGCAGCATAGCATAGCAGAATTGCGAACGAAAGATTAGCAGAATTGCGAATATAAATTTCTTAGCAGTTTCTGAGTAGCTCCAGACTTACTCAGCCATTGCGATCAGTTCAGTCAGTTTCGTTCCTGGTTTGACGTCACAAACACACCCAGCGTTCGCCCAGACACTCCCCCGTTTCTTCAGACACTCCCGCGTTTTTCCCAGAAACGCCAGCGTTTTTTCGCACACGCCCAGAAAACGGCAAGTTTCCGCCCAGAAACACCCATTTCCTGTCAATCACAGTACGATCACCAGAACGATAAAAAAAACTTGTTATGCCATGAGTAAAATACCTAACTTTTGTGTAAAATAACTAAGCGCATGCGCTCTGCGAACCTTGCACATGCGCAGTAAGCGACTAATCGCAATATAGCAAAAATCGGCAACGAGCGAACAACTCGGAATGACCCCCAATATACTCATTTTAATACTTTAATCCCACTAATTAAAATGTATTTTGTGTATTTGGATGCAACAACTCTGCCCAGCCTATATTTAGTTTACAAGAGCCTGAACCCTCTCATCAGAACAAGCTAAATGTGTCCAGTATTGATGCTTATATGTCCGGCGGCTGTTCCCATCATTGTAACAATTTGTCATCATGTGGAAGCCTAACAAGGACTGCTATGGTGCAAGTGCTGCCGCAATCCTACTCATTGGGGGTAATTCCAAGTTGATTGCAGCAGGAATTTTTTTAGCAGTTGGCCAAAACCATGGCCCTCATTCCGAGTTGATCGCTCGCAAGGCGATTTTAGCAGAGTTACACACGCTAAGCCGCCGCCTACTGGGAGTGAATCTTAGCTTCTTAAAATTGCGAACGATGTATTCGCAATATTGCGATTAAACACTTTGTAGCAGTTTCTGAGTAGCTTCAGACTTACTCGGCATCTGCGATCAGTTCAGTGCTTGTCGTTCCTGGTTTGACGTCACAAACACACCCAGCGTTCGCCCAGACACTCCTCCGTTTCTCCGGCCACTCCTGCGTTTTTTCCGGAAACGGTAGCGTTTTGATCCACACGCCCATAAAATGCAGTGTTTCCGCCCAGTAACACCCATTTCCTGTCAATCACACTACGATCGCCGGAGCGAAGAAAAAGCCGTGAGTAAAAATACTATCTTCATTGTTAAATTACTTGGCGCAGTCGCAGTGCGAATATTGCGCATGCGTACTAAGCGGAATTTCACTGCGATACGATGAAAATTACCGAGCGATCAACTCGGAATGAGGGCCCATGTGCACTGCAGGGGGGGCAGATATAACATTTGCAGAGAGAGTTAGGGGTAAATTTACTAAGGTGGGAGAGTTTTAGAACTGGTGATGTTGCCCATGGCAACCAATCAGATTCTACTTACCATTTATCTAGCTGCTTCTCACAGATAATAGATATAATCTGATTGGTTGCTATGGGCAACATCACCAGTTCTAAAAATCTCCCACCTTAGTAAATTTACCCCTTAGATTTGGGTGTGGTGTGTTCAATCTGCAATCTAATTTGCAGTGTAAAAATAAAGCAGCCAGTATTTACCCTGCACAGAAACAAAATAACCCACCCAAATCTAACTCTCTCTGCAAATGTTATATCTGCCCCCCTGCAGTGCACATGGTTTTGCCCAACTGCTAAAAAAATTTCCTGCTGCGATCAACTTGGAATTACCCCCATTATTGCCATCTCAAAATTATGACCCGAATGTAATGTAAAAATTTCCAGACCAAATTTATTTTTTACTTGTTTGAGAATTTTGAGTTGTATTTAAAATATGTACAGCTCAAAGCACATTGGAAGAATGCACTAGTGTCACTAGGGGAGCGACACAAAAATGCTGGCTCCTCCTCAGAGACAGAGAGCCGAGAACTGCCTTGTGACATTATCCTGCAGTGCCTGGCTCATGTCTGGAAATATTGGGCACACCTCCGGAGTGACAGAAACAGGATGTCCCGTAGGCAATGCCCACTTTCCCTCAGGGCTACACCACCTTGCCACATGCAGTGTTTATGCAGTGCACCAAGTGTCACCAAACCTAGTGACGTCGCTGTGCAGCTTCAGCAAAACGTACATATCTTCACGCTTCATAAATAAGTAGTTATGGTAGACTTACAATCAATAACTCTATTTCTCTGAAGTCCACAGTATCCACCGGATAACATTGGGATATGAAGTAGCGCCAGTGGAATGGCATGAATCGGTCAAAAGCTTTTCAGCCTCCCAGAATACAACGGGCCAGTCTCCTATATCCCCACCTCCTGGCTCAAGCAATTCAGTTATTTTCCAAAGCTCAAGGCAGGAGCATCATAGAGAGCCCTAATCAGGCTTTAAGAACACATATACACACTTCCACACAAGAAGGAAGAGGTTAGTAAGTGTAAGGATTCTCAAATCAGGTGCATCAGGGTGGGAAATAGAGTTATCAATGGTAAGTCTACCATAACTACTTATTTCTCCTGCAGGGTCCACAGGTTATCCACAGGATAACACTGGGATGTCCCAAAGCAATATTAGTGGAGGGGACACTCCTGATTGGACAGGAGAATCCTTCGCCCAAATGCAGCGTCCTGAGAGGCAAAGGTATCAAAGGCATAATGTCTAATAAATGTGTTAATGGAAGACCATGTGGTTGCCTTACATGTCTGTTCAGCTGAGGCACCACATTGTGCTGCCCATGAAGGACCTACGTTACAAGTAGAGTGAGCAGAGTCATTAGCCGGAATAGGAAGATCAGCTTGAGAATATGCTTCTGAAATAGTCATCCGAAGCCATCTCTCCAGTGTCTGCTTGTCAGCAGGCCATCCTCTTTTGTGAAATCCGTAGAGAATGAAGAGAGTGTCTGTCTTTCTGATGGCACTGGTACGATCCACGTAGATCCTTAAAGCATGGACTACGTCTAATGATGCATCTCCCACAGAAAGGTCTGGCCCTTGGAAACCCAGAACTACAATTTCTTTATTAAGGTGGAACTTGGAGACCACCTTAGGAAGATATCCAGATTTGGTTCTAAGAACTGCTCTATGTGGATGAAAAATCAGAAAAGGAGGGCGACATAACAATACCCCTAAATCTGAAACTCTTCTAGCTGAAGCAATAGCCAATAGAAAGAGAACTTTAGCTGTCAACCATTTAAGATCCACTTGCTTCAGTGGTTCAAATGGAGCAACTTGAAGTATCTTTAGGACTAAATGTAGATCCCAATGAGCTGTAGGAGGAACAAAAGGAGGTTGGATGTGAAGTATTCCTTGGAAAAAAGTGCGAACATCCTGTAGGTTAGCAATTTTCTTTTGAAACCATACAGTCAATGCTGACACCTGAACTCTCAAGGAAGCAACCCGGAGACCTTTGTCTATTCCTGCCTGAAGGAATGCTAGGACTCTAGAAATTCTAAAAGACCTAGGGTCAAGCTTCCTGGCACTGCACCACTGAATATAAGCATGCCATATCTGGTAATAAACGCAATCCGAGGACTGTTTCCTTGCTCTAAGCATTGTTTGAATTACCTGTTGTGAAAACTCTTTTGCTTTCAGGATGGATGTCTCAAGAGCCACGCCATCAAAAACAGCCAATCCAGGTGCTTGTAATGACAATGACCCAGAGACAGTAGATCTGGACGTAGAGGCAATCGAAAAGGAGTCTTTACAGACAGCCTCTGCAGATCTATGTACCAATGTCTTCTGGCCATGCCGGAGCTGTTAGTATCACGGCGCCCTTTCCTTGTTTGACTTTCCGAATCACCCTGGGCAACAGGGCGATTGGTGGAAACACATAGACCAGAGAAAAAGTCCCATCTCACTGACAGAGCATCCACGAATATCGCTTTGGGATCCTTTGTCCTTGAACCGTATGCAGGAACTTTGTTGTTATGACTAGAAGCCATGAGGTCTATCTCTGGCAGCCCCCACTTGTTTACCAGAATCTGGAAGACCTCTGGGTGTAAAGCCCATTCGTTTGCATGAATGGCGTGTCAACTAAGAAAATCCGCTTCCCAGTTTAGGACTCCCGGAACAAACAGTGTGGACAAGGCCGGAAGATGAAGTTCTGCCCACCTTAACGTGCAGCTTACCTTCTTCATTGCCTTTTGGCTGCGAGTTCCTCACTGATGATTGAGGTACACTACTGCTGTCACATTGGGGGTAATTCCAAGTTGATCGCTGCAGGAAATTTTTTAGCAGTTGGGCAAAACTATGTGCACTGCAGGTGTGGCAGATATAACATTTGCAGAGAGAGTTAGATTTGGGTGGGTTATTTTATTTCTGTGCAGGATAAATACTGGCTGCTTTATTTTTACACTGCAAATTAGATTGCAGATTGTACACACAACACCCAAATCTAACTCTCCCTGCACATGTTACATCTGCCTCCCCTGCAGTGCACATGGTTTTGCCCAATTGCTAACAGAATTCCTGCTGCGATCAACTTGAAATTACCCCCATTGTCCGAGCGAATCTGAACCAGTTTTCCTTGAAGTATGTCCCTTGGATGAGTGAGTGCCATATATATGGGCCAAAGTTCCAATATATTTATCGGTAGGCAATGTTCTTTCTTGGTCCACTGCCCATGGAAGCAGCAGTTTTCTGACACAGCTCCCCAGCCCTGAAGTCTGGCGTCCGTTTTCAGAACCTCCCATTCCGAGATCCAAAAGGGTCGCTCTTTGTCCAGATGGGATGTCTGCAGCCACCAGGCTAACAACCTCCATACTTCCTCAGGAAGGACCATAGTTTGAGTTTTTATCATCTGATGTAGTCCATTCCATCTGGAAAGAATCAGACATTGAAGGAGCCTCAAGTGCAACTGAGCAAATTCCACCATGTTAAATGTTGACACCATAGATCCCATCACTCACATTGCTGCATGAATGGATACTCTTTGACTGTGTAGTAGCTACCTTATTTGTTCAGAGGTAGAAAAACTCTCTGAAGCCTGGAATCCAATACAGCCCCCAGGTGCGTCATGCATTGTGACGGAACCAGGGAAGACTTTGCCCAATTTATGAACCAGCCATGGCTTTGTAAACAGACTATTGTCAGTTGCAGATGGCTCTGGAGAGCATCCTGGGATTGAGCCAGGATTAACAGGTCATCCAGGTATGGGAAAATTCTTATCCCCTGACGACGTAGATAAGCTGCCATCACCACCATAATTTTTGAAAATACTGTATCCAGTACAAATGGTAGGGCCTGAATCTTAAAATGTTGCCAGAGGATAGCAAACCTGAGACAGCATTGATGGGACGGTGCTATAGGTACATGCAGGTAAGCATCCTGGATATCTAGGGATACCATAAAATCCCCCGACTCCATGGCCAAGATAATGCAATGCAAGGTCTTCATATAAAAATGAGGCACCCAAATGTATTTGTTCAGAGCTTTGAGAATGGGCCGGTATGACCCATTCGGTTTCTGTACTAGAAACAGGTAGGAAAAGAAACCTTGTCCCTGCTGTGCAGGAGGGACCGGTACTATCACCCCTGATTGTAGCAACTTCTGAACTGCCTCCTGTAAAGCCCTGGCCTTCACTTCCACTGAGGACGGGCTGGTACAAAAAATCTTTGCGGGGGTTGTTTCTTGAAGGCAAATGCATAACCGTGAGATACCACTTCCTGCACCCAGGCATCTTTGGTGGATTTCTGCCAGGTCTGTGCAAATAGAAGTCGGCCTCCCACCCTGGGATCCCCCAGGTGGAGGCCCATGCCATCAGGCTGATGGTTTATCTTCTGGTTTGGAAGCAAGCTCTCTGGCAGCCCAATGCTTATTAGTCTTTCCAGACTTATCCAATTAGGACTGTTTGCCGTAACCCTTTCCTTTCGCTTTTCCTTTGGTCCAAAAGGACCGAAAAGCTGGAAACCTAGATTTAGACTTGAGGGTAGAAGGAAACTTCACTTTATTAGAGTCTGATTCTGACTCCAGAATATTGTTTAATTCTTTACCAAAAAGAATATCTCCAGTAAAAGGCAAAGACTCTAGTACCTTTTTGGACTATGAGTCAGCCTTCCATGTACGTAGCCAGACAACTCTACTTGCTGCTACTGCTGAGGCTGATGCTTGAGAAGCTATAGTACCCATATCCAAGGCTGCTTCTTCCATAAAAATAGCTGCCTGTTTAACATGTGCAATATTAGACTTTTGTTCTCTAGACGCCAATGACAAATCGTCTTCTAATGCATCGGCCCAGGCCGTCACTGCTTTCGCCATCCAGGATGAAGCCATTGCCGGCCTAACAATTGCTCCTGATAAGGAAAAAACTGTTTTTAGAAAACCATCTATCTTTCTATCCATTACATCATTTAATGATGTTGAAGGCAGAGGTAATGTAGATTTACGCAACATCCGAATGACATGCATATCTACTTTGGGAGCAACATCCCTTTTCAAACAATCCCCAGCCGGAAGAGGATAATGAGAATTACATTTTTTCAGAATTCTGAATTTTTTACTGGGTGTGACCCAGGCCTTTTGCATGATTTCCGTCAGCTGTTCTGACTCTGGAAATTCAGTTCTGACTGTTTAGAGACGTTTAAACACGGGTGCCTTGGATTTTAACAAAGGCTCTGCTGTCTCTTCTAAGGATAGAACGGCTTTCATAGCATTAATTAGCTCAGATACATCTACGGAGCTGAGACCTTCATTCTCGTCTCTGCATGCAGACCCAGAATGCGAGGAACCATCTTCATCCTCCGAAGTGTCGCCTTCTGAAACATGTAGACTGTGAAGATGTTGTTTCATGTCTGTGTGATTTACTTTCCACAGGCCTTTCGCCCTGTTTTTGTTGAAAGGCTGCAGATTCCTCGACTGGATGTGATAAGACCCAGAGGGAATGTTGCATGTAAGGGTTAACCAGGTAACCTATCCCTGGTATGGGAGCTGGCATTATCCGTTCACCTATACTGGTTAATGTTTGTGCAAATGAAGGCCACAGGGGTTCTGATTATACCTGTGCCTACCTTGGATTATTAAGGAGGCTTTGGTGAAAGCTAAAACAGTTTGCACATAATCCATTTTGTACCAGATCTTGAGAGGTTAACCCTGGTTTGCATGACAAACATGATATCAATGTTGGTGCTGCTGTGGAGAGTGTATCCTCCCCACCCTTGCCTCTCTGAGACATGGTAAACAAATCACACACCTGTATGGTGTTAATTACACAATTTATGACTGTATTCACTTTAAGCTTGCTAAAATAATATACAATCCGATCCCTCCCTGCCTTGCACCAGCATTGAGGATCGGTGTATACAAAGACAGCAGAACTGACAGAAATATAGTATAGCAAAGGTCAGCCACCACACTAGCAATCAGTCACAAGTTATAAATTA
This sequence comes from Pseudophryne corroboree, assembly GCF_028390025.1. NCBI lineage: Eukaryota > Metazoa > Chordata > Amphibia > Anura > Myobatrachidae > Pseudophryne > Pseudophryne corroboree. Next base: position 473,114,297 of record NC_086449.1, read on the forward strand.
GTATAATAAGCAATATGAACATATATTCAACTACAACTACATTTCAGGTATGTAGGAAAAACAAATTACTGCATTACCTTATATAGGAATTTTAACGTATTCAGTCACACAGCGAAAGAAACAGCAGTAATAGTTTATCAGACTCATATGCATCAGGAACTTATCCAACTACTTGTACCCCAATGGTAGGTAGAGACTTAGTGCTGTATCACCTGCCTCAGGAGAGCGGGATACTGGGAGATTTAACCCTGCTTCCAGGATCGATCGATACTCTATCAAACGCTGAGGAGTGGATCCAGATGCAAATAGTGAACACAGACGCCCAAGTGAACACATATGTTATCAGTGAACACAGACGCTCAAGTGAACACAGATGCACCAGTGACACAGCTGCCTATGCTGCAACTGGGTCAGTTAGATATCTAGCATCTCAGATGGAAGCGGGAAATCAGTTCATGGCGGGAAACTCAGAGGAAACTGGTCATGAACCGGGTGGAGGGACAACCAGGGGAGTGTCTTACTCCCCACTGCTGACATCAACCCCAGGGATCGCAGCCTCGCACTAACCCCTGGAGCCCATGATCCCTGAAGCCTAGCACTGGTGCACCAGAGGTGGCAGCCGCGTCAGTGACTGTTCGGTAGTCTCCTCCCAAAAACAGTGCGGCTGTGTCTTACGTCTTACCTGCTAAGCGGAACCGACGCCTTACCTTCTCCCCATGCTCCGGCCACAGCCTGGTAACGTCAGCTGGACTTGCTAGTACATCCACACAGATGCCAACCAAAATAGCACTGTACACGTGGGTAAGCATTGTCGCGACCCGGCGGAGAGTTGTTGGAGTGACTCTTTCTAAGGTGTGTATAAGATGCTTTTTAGAACGATCTCTCAAAAAGAATAAGGCTATAAAAATAAAATAATAAAAAGCTTATGGCTGCAAAAAACCAGCAGTCCCATGACCGTGGTCCGGCTCCTGGCACACCAAACAAAAACTGAATTGCCTGAGCCAGGAGGAGGGGATATAGGAGACTGGCACGTTGCATACTGGGAGGCTGAAAGCTTTTGATCAATTGGTGCCATTCCACTGACGCGACCTCATATCCCAATGTAATCCTGTGGATAAACTGTGGACCCTGCAGGAGAAATACTAGATACACCATCCATCATCACTAACTTAATGATATTAAAAAAAATCTGAAAACAATGTCCTTCCCCAATTGAAACCAACACCAGTGCTCATAACCTGGTGGCAGATTTGCTAAACATCGATGACTGATGACTGGTGGCTTTGTCCAATGCTTTTCAAATGGAAGCAGTAATTAATATTAAATCAGTCTTGTTTAGCATTAATTACTTTACATTATTGGCTGCTTTGAAAAAATGATGTTTAGTAAATACACTCCATGGGCCAATTATTGTTAAATGTGAAAGTTTCACCTGATGCTCCACCAAACCCCTGTACTGCTTCACCCCCTCCTTGCCATACATACTTATCCCTTCCCGGCGCAAAGCGGTCATCAGCTAAGGACTGCCCCGTCACGCACTACAGTAGGAGCTGTTGGAGTAGCGGCACCGGTACTGGCTGCCACTGCATATGCATGCATGTTTGAGATGGGATACACCTTGGGAGATTACTATATAGATGTGGCATAGACTTTCAGAGTAGGGTCCCCTGCAAAAGCTGCACCCAGCATGTGCTATGATTGGCTGGACTGGTCACACTTCAGCAGAGAGACAGGTGTGGTGAGAACCAGCCTCAGCATTGTAATAACAGATCAGAACATCCTAGGGAAGTCATGCTGCAAAAAAAAAAGTAGGAACTCCCAAAGGAACACCAGCTTTGTGCTTATATAACTGGGGCTGTCCCAAATGCAAACCCACCCATATGTAAAACTAATTAAAATAAAAATGACTTTACCATGTGGTACTACAAGTCCCAGTGGGTGGTCTTCAGGTTGCCGACTGTCGGGATCCCGGCGCACAGTATACCGGCGCCAGAATCCCGACAGCCAGCATACCGACAGGTATTCTCCCTCGTGGGGGTCCACGACCCCCCTGGAGGGAGAATAAATAGCGTGGCACGCGTAGCGCGCCACCGTGCCCGCAGCGTGGCAAGCGCAGCGAGCCCGCAAGGGGCTCATTTGCGCTCGCCACACTGTCGGTATGCCGGCGGTCAGGCTCCCTACGCCGGTATGCTGGTCGCCGGGAGCCCGCCCACTGGCATACCATACTACACCCGTCCCAGTAAGCCCTGGCAGAAGTAACAGTAGTTCCAGATGGCAACATAACAGTAAATAGCTATTAATTGTCAGGGCTGGCTCTACCATTAGGTAGCTTTAGGACGCTCCATAGTCTTCTGGATTCTGGGGAGCACCCTTGATTCTGCCTATAACAAAATGAAGGCTGTCTCTGAGAGAGGCATCCTTAAACCTAATGCAGGCATCCGCTGTTAAACTTTTACCTTGCACTGGCCCTGTACACTGTACAAAAACAGAGTCCCCAATTGCCTATTTATTGCACTTTAAATTAATTGAGACCTTGTTTTCTTCTATCCTAAAATCTAAGGGTTTAATAATCATCTGCTAGATGAAGGAATAGGGGACAGTAAATGCAAGTTACACTGAACTTTAAATTCCACATTGTTTTATGGAGCATATACAGTACAAGAGAGCTGGACTTAAGTATAAAGTTGGGTAAACATACACACCTATAAAATCACGCACCTCATTATGTAAATATTTACCCTTTTTCCGTTTGTTCTGCACTACATACACCCTTTACCTTAAAAATGTGCCCACCACCTTATACTACACCTACACTGCAGGCCAGGGTTAGGGTTGGTCCAGAAATTCTGATTATTTTCTCATCTTTCTCCTCCTGATAGCTTGCAGTGTTGTTGCCATAGCAGCAAGAATACAAGCACAAATCTTTTTTCTCATACTCACACTTATGTTGGGGAATTACACGAACGAACGTACTGTAGTCAAACCAGCTCAGGAAATGGCAAGGTTATTCAGAGAAGCTTGTTTTGGACTCATAATCACACCAATATCTGTCCATTATACTAATTTTAGTTACAGCTACCCAAAATCGGGAGAGTGTGTACGCTGGTACAATCATTTCCTTGCAACAATTTGGTGGCACAGGATCGATGATCACAAGTATGATTGGATAAGTGTGTACGGGCTTATTGGCACTGTGATCAGGACTTCCAAACGGGAGTATGGTCGATCGAACCATTGCATCAAAAGTATGATTGTACAAGTGTGTACCTAGTTTAACTCCATATCAGGTCGGCACTGAACAAGCTACAGTATACGATTATATAATGTAAGCTCAAAGTTTGCTGTGTCAAGTGCTAGTGCAAGGTTACAGCACTAGGATTATTCATATCTGGTAAATATTAATGGAACAAATTATAGCTGAAAAGTAAAGAAATTTAAAATGATGCAAAATAAAGTTAGTATCACTAACTAAATCAGCATGAGAAATATATAACTTGGACTCTTTGCAGGTCTAATTACTGCAGAACTGAAGAATGACGTATACTGGGTAATATACACAGTATGTGTCCATAGACATGTTTTCCCCATTTTTGTTCAAAATTCATCTGTGATGGCTAGTTGCTGCCAACTGTGTACCTGGACGTCTCCCTGTAGAACTATGCTACGTCATATATTCCGTGACGTATGGAAGATAGCTCTGCGAGCACACCCTAGAAGATTTTGGCAGTATTCGTGTAGTCTGCCTAAATTGGATCATGTTTTTTTTTTTTTTGTGCTATGTAATTTCCAAGTATTGCAGTTTGTTATGACACAGCAACAGTGTTATTGTAATAACACAACTGTATCATTAGTGCATACAACATTAATGATAAAGCATATTGCAAATACAGCTGAAATTGAAATTACATTATTTACATCACAGAAACATCTAAGTTGTTGGAAGTGCAAATACTAGCTGCAGGTATATAAATATCCAATTCATTAAGCGATGCAGCAAAGTTAAGGCTGTGACGTAACCCCTCTAAACGTCACCCAGTTTTGGTTTATCTAATGATAATTAGTGTCCAGCCAGGGCCGGATTGGTCATCTGACACTTCTGGCAACTATCAGAAGGGCTGATGGCCTGATGGGACGGTCCGGCCACCCATAGAGACGGGCTGGTCAAGCAACACAGCCTCCTGGCACTCTGCCCGGATGCCTGGCACATGGAGACAGTGGCTGGCAGAGCAGCTCTACCTCCTGGCGCTCTGGTCAGCCGCCTGTCGTACAGACAGTGATGTGCAGTGAGGCAGAGCCTTTCCTGTCATACTAATGTATACGCCAGAGTTCAAACTATGAAAATACAAAGAATACATTAGAAATATCTTCTTTGTATTATTCTAATAATTTTTACAGTCAAAACTCTGGAGTAAAAAGTCTATTAGGGATATTCAATTTTGCCCGAAGAGACATCGGGAGTAAAAACCTCCGAAGTGTCTTTGGGTGCTGCGGTCAGGCTATTTGATTAGCTCAGCCGGTAAAAGTTGCCGTTACAACCGTAAACACACAGGTTCAGTGAAAACTGTGTGTTTTCGGGTGAAATAGCCCCGTTTTCGGATGAAAACGGGGCTGTTATCAGGGATTTTGCTTCGGCAGGTGAAACAAAATCCCTGATAAGCCGTGGCACGCGCCGGCTTATCAGGGCTAATTAGATAGCCCCCGGCAAAACTTTGATACCTGCAATCGGTGTGCGGGAAATTGAATATCGTAGTATGACTGGTGAGGCAGTGCCATGCCTACCTTTTCCACACATCTTTGATCAAAATTAGAGGTGCCAATTTATATTTACTGGTGGGTGCTCGGCGGAAGGCGGCAGCAGGAATGAATGGGCGGCCGCGGCAGTGACTAATGCCCATTACACATTGTGCAACACACTGTATTGCCCATTATGCAATATGCCACACACCGTAATACCTATTATACATTACACCACACACCATAATGTCTATTACACGTTATGCTACACACTGTAACACCCATTATGCATTATGCCACACATCGTAACATCAATTACATATTATGCCACACACAGTTATGGCCCCGACACCATTTTATGCCCCACACACAATAATTCCCCTTACAAATTATGCCACACAGTAAGGCTTTTAATTACTTTTAAATTACCTGCCAGGAGTCTCTTGCTCATTGCCAAGGGTTTCATGCATGTTACTTGTCAGGGGTTTCATGCTCTGGTTTCCATGCTCACAGGGGTCTCATGCGCATTTTCAAGGGTCTACTGAGCATTGCCAGGGGTCTCCTGTGCATTGCTAGGGGTTTCATGCGCATTGCCATGGGTCTCCTGCGCATTGCCAGGGGTTTCATGTGTGTTGCCAGGGGTTTCATGCGCATTACCAGGGGTCTTCTGCATGTTGCCAGGGGTTTCATGCGCGTTGCCAGGGGTCTCCTGGCCGCTGCCCGAGTAAAGTTTGGGAGGGTTGGTGCGGGCATCAGTGGGCATCAGTAAGTATACTGCTAGCCCCAGCAGCGTTTCCGTCAATAGCAGTATAAAAAAAACCTATTTAAATGCCCACCGCTGAGGAGACAGGCACTAGAGGTCAAATGTGACCTATAGAGTCTGTCTCCTCCCTAGCGGTGGCCATTTTTGGTGGGTTTTTACACTGTGGATGGAAGCGCTTCCGCAGCCCCCAGCACATCTCAATCCACTGCGGGGGCTGCAGGGGCTAGCGGGTATTCTTACTGATGCCTGCACCTGGCCTCCCAAACTTTACTGGGGCAGCAGCTGGTTCCGTGGATGCTCATCATTTTCCATGGGTGCTCGGGCCCGGTAGCACCCACGGATTAGGCACCTATGATCAAAATTCACCAAATTTCCAGCAGTATATATTGCTGCACCTGTGTAATATGCCCACATGTACCCTTTGGTTCATATATCGTTTGTAAATCTGGCTCTGACACTAGCCAGTGCCTCCTGAGCCATTTACCTAACCGCACGTCCCTGCATACAGACAGGGGTGTGCCGCAAGGTCATGCCCCCGCAAACCATGACCGCGCTCCCTTTTCGCTTGCGTCTGCCATATCAAAGCCAGGGGTCTTATACAGCCCCAATCAGTCCCTTTGTCCAGCTTTGCAAGTGTATACTTGTGCCACATTTACGCTAGATTAAAACAGAAGCATATGTGTGTGCTACATACCAAGAGATGTGGCTTGTCGTGTTAGTAGTGAATGATAGTTACAATACCCAATTTATATATTATTTAGTAATTTAGAGTCAGATGTACTAAACCTTGGAGAGAGATAAAGTTCAAGCCAATGAGCTCCTAACTTTTATTTTTCAAACCCAGCCTGAGACCTGGAAGTTAGGAACTGATTGGTTGGTGCAATTTATCACTCACAGTGAAATGTGTCACTCATTGATAAATAAGGGCAACAGTACTTTGGGGTCTATTCATGAAGCAGTGAAAGCAGTGGAGAAAAGGACCAGTAGAGAAGTTGCCCATGGCAACTTATCAGCTTTGAAAGAAGCCTTTATTAAGTACATTCTTTAAAATGCAAGGGAGATGTTGATTGGTTGCCATGGGCAACTTCTCCACTGGTCTGTTTCTCCACTGTTTTCACTGCTTCATGAGTAGACCCCTTCATCTCTCTCCACTTTATCACTCTTCAAGACTTGGTACATCTCCTCCTCAGTGAAGTAATAAATATACACAAGACAGTCTCTCTATGGGGGTAATTCCAAGTTGATCGCAGCAGGAACTTTGTTAGCAGTTGGGCAAAACCATGTGCACTGCAGGGGACGCAGATATAACATGTGCAGAGAGAGTTAGATTTGGGTGTGGTGAGTTCAATCTGCAATCTAATTTGCAGTGTAAAAATAAAGCAGCCAGTATTTACCGTGCACAGAAATAAAATAACCCACCCAAATCTAATTCTCTCTGCAAGTGTTATATCTGCCCCCCCCCCCCCAACCTCCCTGCAGTGCACATGGTTTTTCCCAACTGCTAAAAAATTTCCTGCTGCGATCAACTTGGAATTACCCCCTGTGTCTGAACAGTTTTGTTTAAAAATACTAAATCTCCCGTACATCCAACACCACATCAGACCCTGTATATTGAGGGAATCCAGTCAGCAAACCTGCGGTCGGGATGCCGGCAGTCAGAGGGAGGGTTAGGTTTAGTCATTAAGGGGGAAGGGTTAGGGTTAGAGGAGTTGGGGGTTAGAGTTAGACCTACCTAGTTTCGGGATCCTTTACATCTGGATGCCACTGCCTGTATTCTGACCACCGACATCCCAAGCGTCAGGATCCCGATACCACCCCACATTGAGGTCCTACTCAGTTCATAGGGCATTGGGGAAACACTAACATTCAGATTATGGTCTAACTGCTATAATACAAAACATGTTCCATTCATTCTACAAAGTAACACTGTTATGCTAACTTGTGTTGCTTGTGTCTACAACTACCTCTTCCAGATATACATGAAATAATTATGTTTAAAGAATGCATTGCCTAAAATAGTAGTGCATAAGGTGCGTCTAGCACATAATACGGACTACCCAACATTACATGTTGTGGAAGTAGGACAAGTGCTGAGCAACGAATTTGCGCTGCACCCCTCATCCCATTCCCATTTTTTAATGCTCGCACTGGGAGCCAAATTGTATAGAAACAGCCCTACAACAATCCCTCCTAACCTTTCAGTCTGATCAGTTCAAAGCTTTCCCAATCGGGAAGGAGGGCAGAGCTCTCAATCCAGGTCTGTCCACTAGACGCTATGCATAGCATATGTTTTTGCAGTTTATACTACTGCAGCCCCGATCATAAAATGGTTGCTGAACATTGCTTACATTTGTACATTCTTTCCCCTAGCTAGGTCATAAATGTTATGCTTTTCCCCATTTCTTTTGTCTGCAAATCTCTTGGCCTCAACAGCCATCACGAATATACAGTATGGTAGAAAGGAACATATGTATCAAAACAGTTTCTAAAATGTATTAGTAGGCAAACAATATGAGCCGCTAATGAAGGAAGTGGCACTCTCTATTAAAGTCCAGCCTATATGGCCACAAATCATGACAATCTCATTGAATACTCCCATCAATAAATATCACATTACAAAGCCCACTGAATAAGAACAGTGACAAATGCCACTAGTATACAGAATTCATTAAATTGTGTCAGTTAATCAGACTACAAATATGAATAATAGAAATGACAAGGTCATACCTATAAAATCTGGAGCTAAACCTGGAAATTAGGGACAGCTGGCATTAGCAATATTACCTACAGTAAATGTGTGCTTGGGACACAAACATTCTCTACATGACGATGTGAATTTCTTGACACATTTTATCTGATAACAAAAAGTGTATTCCACTTGTAGAATATTCCTTCTGTGCCAAATTTCCTCCCAGTTATGTTTTAAACAATTCCAAATTCAAACTGTCTTACTACAGAGTGGAGATCAGTACATGCTGCAATGAGCTCATTTTCTGTCTGTAATGACACCCAAACCTTACCATGTGTGATGATCCAAAGCTACCGCTCCTCAATAATCACTGACCTTAGCCAAACTTTGCACTACCAAATGTACTCCAGCTAAAAGTTTCAGTTTCTGGGTTGTGAAATGATTAAAAAATACAAAACTAAAAATAACAGGAGGCGGCATATTGTTCATGGTTTATAGCATATACTTTTTATATTTTTATTAAAATACTTAGAACTTAGGACCTAATTTATTCACACATCTACGATCCATTACCCTGACATGCGGGGGGACGTCCAGCACAGGGCAATTCCACCCCGCATGCCTGATCCAGCACCCCACAAACATGCGAAAGCATCGCACAGTGGCGATGCTTTTGCATGTTTAAGGTAGCCCTCTGCCTACGCAGCCTAGCTGCGAAGGCAGGCGGCTACTCGCCATGTTTCGGGTTACAGCGGCTGCGTGTGATGTCAAGCAGCCGCCACAGAAACGGTCCAAACAAAGCAGGCACCCCCCCAACATCAAGCTAACGTCCCTTTAACGTTGCCGTGACATCCCCTCCCGCCCCGTGAACGCCTCTGCCTGTCAATCAGGCAGGGGCGTTCGCACAAGTGAGATGCTTTCGAATATCACTGTGTGTGTATGCGCAGTGCGGCTGCTGCGCGTGCACACACCTACCAGGGATTCAGAATGCAAACGCTGAATCGGGCCCTTAGTTCAGAGGAAAGGATACAGATGAAATCTATACTAAATACATTCTAGATAACAAAGTGGACTACAAAGTAATGTTTACAGTATGTCATAAGTAATGACCTTAAAATGTTTGAACACAACAGTGTCTACAAAGTTATATTAAATACACCTCACTGTAGAACATGACTTTGGCACTGAAATCTTCTTGTAGTTCCGTTATGGTGTATGCTCCGACAGCTTGTGCAGACCACACTCAGGGGGATATCCAATTAGCCCTGGTAAATTACCAGGGCTAATTGTCCCGCCGGGGGCTAGCTAATTAGCCCCAATAAGCCGCGGCCTCCGGCAGGCGAAACAGAATCCCCGGAAACAGACAGTTTTCGTCCGAAAATGGGGCTGTTTCACACGAAAACACACAGGTTTCACTGAACCTGTGTGTTTTCGGGAGAAGGGTTTTTTTTTTTACAGGTGATCAATCTGGATAGCATGTAAAAAAAAAATAATCGGTGAAATATCAGAAAAAAGATGTTTTACCGGGGATAATTGGATATCCCCCTCAGAGTATGTTACGGAAAAGTTACTCATGCTGTGTACTGATACTAGATTGATAACCCATGAACTACAAACAGTTGGCATTAAGCAAATTAGTTTCATCACTGAGGACATAAACAGATGTATATTTTGAAAAAATATTGTGACCCTGAGAGATGTGTGACAACGTGAATAAAGCTTCTTTGTATAAAACTGGAATGTACAGTACGATTACTCAATTTTGTTATTACTGCACGGAACAAAATAAACAATACAACAAATAAAAGATGCAAAAATTATATAGAAACAATATAGAAACAAAAACTGTATGAATGAAACCACACAAACCTCTTCAAGCTGACAGGCTTTAATGACACTCAGGTATCTGTACTGGTCATATGAAACTCCAAACACTATGTTCTCCTTGATGGTCCCAGGCATAATCCAGGAGACTTGGGGAGAAAATGAGATCCTTCCACTGTGCTTTATTTTCCCAGAAGATGGTTCTAATTCCCCCATGATCATCATTAAAAGCGAAGTCTGCAACATATATGTTACAGTGGAATAAGGCAAATTGTAGAATTTTTATTAACTGTATGCAAAGTATTTATTTATTTTTGTTAAATATAGCATTAACAGCTTCATAGAGCAATTATCTGATCACTACAAAATGTAATCATTGCTAATAATGTAGGAATCTATATAACTAGTATTATACCATCAAATACAAAACTTTCAATTATAGTCTATATTATTGCCAAACTAGCATTATTACATATATATTGCAATAGTATAACCAATAACATGTATCATGGAGGCCTGTTGTGTGATTTTAGTTATTATTATTTATTACCAGTTATTTATATAGCGCACACATATTCAGCAGCACTTTACAGGGAATATTTGCCCATTCACATCAGTCCCTGCCCCAGTGGTACTTACAATCTATGGGGGTAATTCCAAGTTGATCGCAGCAGGAATTTTGTTAGCAGTTGGGCAAAACCATGTGCACTACAGGGGAGGCAGATATAACATGTGCAGAGAGAGTTAGATTTGGGTGTGGTGAGTTCAATCTGCAATCTAATTTGCAGTGTAAAAATAAAGCACCCAGTATTTACCCTGCACAGAAATAAAATAACCCACCCAAATCTAACTCTCTCTGCACATGTTATATCTGCCCCCCCTGCAGTGCACATGGTTTTGCCCAACTGCTAACAAAATTCCTGCTGCGATCAACTTGGAATTACCCCCCATATTCCCTATCACATGTACATGCACACTAGGGCTAATTTTGTTGGGATCCAATTAACCTACCAGTATATTTTTGGATTGTGGGAGGAAACCGGAGTACCCAGAGAAAACCCACGCAAGCACGTGGAGAATATACAAACTCCACACAGTTAGGGTCATGGTGGGAATTGAACCCATGACCTTAGTGCTGTGAGGTAGTAATGCTAACCATTACACCATCCGTACTGTCCACCATCAATTCAATGTACAAATTACCTCTCCATGTGTGTCCTTGTGTAACTTCTGCAAGGTGTGGCGAGAAATATGCATGATGCATAGTTCAAAATATTCTGTCTGCTTATCATTGATTAAGAATAGACAGGTGTTATGTTGTTATCTACTGGACTACTGAATACAGTCATTGCTATGAAGCTTGAAGAACCTCTGTGCTAAATTGTATCCTCTACAGCAGGGGTATTCAACAAGTGGCCATCCAACTGATGTGGAACTATCCATCCCAGCATGTCCTGCCACAGTTTTGCTATTAGTGTATGCTAATAGTGTAACAGGGCATGCTGGGATGTGTAGTTCCACAGCAGCTGGATGGCTGTATGTTGACTACTCCTGCACTGCACAAATTGACTGTTCACCATGCTGTCATCTCTGCCTACATAAGAGTGACAGTGCTGGGACTAGACCTTTCCTGACTTATCTTTAAGTGATTGCATGCAAGAGTCACTGTGCAGGAGATAATAGAGCAATATACAGTAACAAGTGGAAATAAAAATATATTGTGCTGTTGAATTTGGGGCAATTTAGGGCTATGTCCTGCCACATGTGAAATAAATGTAGCTAGAGGACACCACTGCTACCAATGACACTATATACACATAGGTAGAAGTATATAAGAATATCTGACATGCCCTAGCTTCCAATTTTATTAACTGCATATTATTTCATTGTGCCCGTTTAGCACTGTGACTGATATACAGTGTTTATCCACATTTGTAAATGTAATGTAGTGTGTGTGTGTGTGTGTGTGTGTGTGTGTGTGTGTGTGTGTGTGTGTGTGTGCCCATCCATCCAATGGCGTAGCTACCACAACTGCAGGGAGCAATGGGGCCCAGAGCTGAGAGGGGCCACTTTCCCTGTTGCATGTGTTATATACATTTTTCACCATTAGTAGATTCATAGGAGTTCTTACAAACTTTAGCCTTGGGGCCTACAATATATCTAGGTATGCCCCTGCTCCTGGTCATTGTAATGTGGTATAAAATAAAGTGGAGGCTATTATGATGTTACATAATATGAACTGGGGCATTGTAATGTGGCACAACAACAAGTGGAGGCACTATATTTATTTATTACCAGTTATTTATATAGCGCACACATATTCCACAGCACTTTACAGAGATTATTTGCCCATTCACATCAGTCCCTGACCCAGTGGAGCTTACAATCTATATTCCCTACCACATGCACACACACGGTTAATTTTGTTGGGATCCAATTAACCTACCAGTATATTTTTGGATTGTGGGAGGAAACCGGAGTACCCGGAGGAAACCCACGCAAGTACGGGGAGAATATACAAACTCCGCATAGTTAGAGTCATGGTGGGAATGGAACCCATGACCTCAGTGCTGTGAGGCAGTAATGCTAACCATTACACCATCCGTACTGTGGCATAATATGAACTGGGGCAGCACTGTAATGTGGCAAAATATGAACTGGGGACACTATCACATAATGTGAATTAGGTGTACTGTGTAATAGTAATGGGTACTGGCAACCCTACAGTGTGCCATAATCTGAACTGGGGCACTACCAATGGCGGATTGGAAACTTCAAGTGACCCTGTAACATTTTATAGAAGTGGCCTGACATGGGCAGCAGGAGAGGTATTACTTACCGTGTAGCGATGGCAGAGTTACTGTACTGCAGAGATGGAATAACAGAATGAATAGGGACAATGCAGTGTACTGAGTGCTGCCTGTCATGTGGGTTGTGAGGCCACATAACATACAAAACAGGCCCCACAGACACGTCAGCCTACCAGGAATCTTCCTGGTGGGTCCTATGGCCAATCTGCCCCTAGGCACTACTATGATTCATAAAATAAACTAGGGCACTGCTATGGGGCATACTATTAACTAAGGCACTACTGTGGTTTCTAAAATCAACTATATAGGGCGTAAAATATATATATATATATATATAGGGCGTACAATTAACAACTGTTGTGGAGAGGTGTCGCTCTAGAAGCATTGGGACAGGGGCCTCTCCAGTATTTTGCTATAGGGCCCACAACGTTCCAGCTACACCCCTGTGTCCATCCACATATTCTAGTGTTTTTTACCATATGCTACTAAGCTGCACTTTGCAGCTCTGCTGAAAACCTTAGAAATGATGCTGCTGCACATGGACTCTCAGTGTTACAGTCTTATCTGCTATTTGGGTTGCATCCTGATCTCACACTGGGATATACAGTAGTAATGGCTGCACAGGATGCCTACTGTATATAATACAGTAGTTGTAAACAGCAAAGTGTGATGTAGTGCACTTCTATTATATACAGAATATGTACTGCAGACTTGTCTAGAAGATTTAAAAATAAATGCAAAAACAATAAATGTAAATTCAATCTAAAGAATAAATGTGACGCAAAAGTATAGCATTGGTGTGCATATCAAAACAAAAACATTATAGCATCATAATAACTTGATCAACAAGATAACATGTAGAAACTCCACAAGTGAAACACAATGGAAGGTGCCATGAAAAATACCTCATCATGATATTCCAGAACTGCATACATACTATACAAAACAAAGGGCATGACTAGCAATCACTCTAACCAACCATATACTTACGAAAATTCCACTACTAAAAAAACTAAAGAAAAACTGTGACCTGTCTCATGGATTCTGACTGTGGCTCCAGCAGGGCCTGATCTCATACTAGCATCACTCAGACCTCATTATATGATCTTCCTCTCACAGCTAATGTGTTCTCCACTGTCATATGTTGGGTCACATGTCATATGTTGGGTCACATGTTAGGCCCCTGAAAAATACTAAAAAAACTAATGACATAAAGTATACCTTATTGTGCACTGGGGATTAATGTTGTACAGAGGTATGTCCACAGGTCAGTGCTTAGTGGTGCTTGTTATAATCTGTGCCTACAGTGTCTACTGTACATGTCCTCTCATCTGTACTAACCGACTTGCTTTTCAGCCAAACCACCAAATCCTTTTCTTATTCAAAATATACATTTTATTTCTGTGCAGGATAAATAGGACTGGAAGGATTAACATCTTCAGTGGCCTCCAAAGTGTCTGTCTGCCTCCAAACTCTTCATTATTATTAGGTGTTGTTCTCTGTTGCTGTGAATGGTAACGTGTGTTGTATGCACACGTTCGCTAAGGTGCATGTGTGAATCTGCAAGATACTGAAATTAAGGCACTCATTGAGGGTCTATTCATGAAACAGTGAAAAGAGTGGAGAAGTGAGCCTGTGGAGAAGTTGCCCATGGCAACCAATCAGCTGCTCCATACAACTGTATAGTATGCAAATTATAAATGTTACTTCAATGCTGACTGGTTGCCATGGGCAACTTCTCCACTGGCTCACTTCTCCAATATTTTCACTGTTTCATGAATGAACCCCTTAGAGTGAGATTTACCGCAGTTCTAAGATATGCATGTTTGTACTGGGCATGGTACCCAACACAGATACTCATACGTCTGCAGTGTATTTATGTTGTTGTGTATCATCAAAATGTTTGTCCTCAAGCCTTTTATATGGAAAACGTGACTTTTTAATTTATTAATAATTATGAAGACAATATAATGTATTGTGTATAAGTTAAGACATTTAATTTAATTAAAGTGTTATTTTATGTACAAATATGGCAAAGAGATTTGAGAATTTACTACTGTCACTTTTAGACCACATCTCTAGCTATTGAGGTTGCAGCACACACTTGACAGATGCTACAATTTTTGAGCTGAACATATTTCTAGAGGCATCTAATTCTCCATCCAAACATTAGTAGGCTTTTTGTTGCCTGCATCTTTTCTTTCTAGTTGCAGGGCACAAATCAGTCGAACTTTAAATGTACATATATTATGCATACGCACCTTGAAACATTGGAATGTGTATGACCATTTAATACAAGCTTTTTACTGCATGAGGCCCTGAATGCCTCTGTCTGCTTTTCTTCATGTTAAAATACCATATACTGTATATATATATATATATATATATATATGTATATACACAATCCTATAGGTCCGGCACTCCGTTTACTTATATTACCTGACCCAGTGCCAACACAAATAGTCACTACAACTCCTCCATAGGCGCGGCACTCTGGGCGCATAGAATGAATACACAGAGCTTGTCAATGTTTCACTTTATGGACAATTCTCTTGAAAACGGTTGTCCATACACCGAAACGTTGGCAAGCTCTGTGTATTCATTCAATGCGCCCAGAGTGCCGCGCCTATGGAAGATTATATATATATATATATATATATATATATATATAGATATATTTATACATCCAGCATTTCATGGGAACACCTTGAACTCTCCACGCAGATGAACAAACCACCTTTCTGTGGAACTGTGTATGAGGTAACATCAGGTTAATACCAGCTGACTGTGCAACTGATATGCAAGGAGGAGGGAATCCTTATGCATATAAAGTCCGGGATCATGAAATAATGGTTTGGTTCCTACCAGCAAATTAATTATCAATATCTCAGAGCCAATGTTTACAATTTATTTTAGATTTGATGTGTATATGTATTGACTGAATGTGTAGTCATATGCGGCTTTTTATATATTAAAAATTAATTTTTATCCAACAGATCCAAATATTTTATTGAATTGGTAGTACAACTCATAGCGCTGGTAACCTCTCTTCTATTATATATATATAGATAGATAGATAGATAGATAGATAGATAGATAGATAGATAGATAGATAGATAGATAGATAGAGAGAAAAAGAGAGAGAGAGAGAAGAGATAGAGAATGCTTCTGTTATGAATGCATTGTATTTTATTATAGCTATTTACAATAGCATTTGTCATATACTGTATGTCACTTGCTGTGTAAAACTTTTCCACATGTTATGCCAAAACCTGGAACACTATGCTCATTTAGCTTGGCGTACAAGCACATGACATGTACCTATAAATTCTTTATATTGCGCTTGTGTTTCAGGGAAAGGAACCCCCACAAAATGATGCTAAAGAGCTCGGTCATTTCTAGTAACACATGGGTTAGATAATAGCGCTATAGCTAAATTACACTCATCTTTCTTGGCATTACTCAGGGATTGCTAAGAGGGCATAACTACAGTTGGTTACATTGTTTTAGGAAACGTGGATAAGTGCCACACTGAAATACAGCCAAGACAAACAGTTTATATAAATATACTAACTGCAAATCAGAAAAGTATTGTAGTCAATATCCAATCAACACATGCAGCAACATACATGTCCAAATATTGAATATTAATTCAACAGCAGGTATTAGTAAAATGTTGGCAGCACATGGCATTTATTTTAATGTATGATGGTTTTTATTGATCGTACCGTACATGGGGTTTAAACCTTATGAGTTAATTATTTTGTAAATAAACCCTTCCCTATTAGAATGCTGGAACTATAATGGTAATCCTGGCAATCTTTATAGGAGTTTCATAAGGACAGGAAAGATCTTTAATGCGTGCGATGTAAAATATTTTTAAAATGCTGACAGAGAACTTACTAAGATGAGTATTAGAAATATACATATTTACCAGTATGAATTGCAAGCACTAAAGTACTATTATATCAAACATAATAGCCTTAACACTAGAATGTATTTAAAGAATATCTCTCTCTCACTATAAAGCATATCATTAAAGAATGAAATAATTAATGCTAAAGGCATTTTTGAGATTGCAAATGTCGGAGATATTACAGCTCTTTTGCTTTGCTCATAAAGAAAAGCAATGCAAACACTTATTAACTTTGAGATGTATTTTTTTGTTTGATACAAAGTCACTATACTGTAATATGAACATAATAGCAGCAGTTAATGGCAGTTGATATCTTTATCAGAGACAGTGCAAGGTTTCTCAGGACGCTAGGCAAAACTTAAGCATATTACCCTCCCCTCAACCAACACACAAATGCCCATTTTCCAGCATCTCAAGGATCCTACTGAGGAATCCTGGATGGGGGGGAAAAGTCAGTTATGCTTATGAAATTAGATACAGGACTACTTCTGGATATGATTGAGTATATTGATGATGAAGATGTTGTTGGTGGAGATTGCAGGTGCTCGGATCTAGCAGAGAGAAGGGAGCTAGCTGACCCTGGACTGGTTGTTATTACTTTTTCAGCCAAAGTTTCTGAATTTGGCAAAAACTTTTGAGAACCGCACTGCAAATGATGTAACAGGGAAGAGGTTCCTAGATGGTTAAGTCCCTACCTCTACTTACTCGGGCTTTACAGATGCTACAAATGGCTTGACAATTGTTGTCTGTATTTGGGTAGAAATAATTCCACATATACTGTAAGAGGTGGATTATTTTATTATATGTCCAGGCATGACAAGGGCTTTTTCTTATCATGGGCAACAACTGTTTCCACTGGTGCCTGATTTACACAAACAACATCCTCATCATCAACATTCTTATTAACACCAGCGTCATCAATGCTGATAGGTCTCCCTATCACCCTCTGTGGCATACTGTTACATTATTCTTTATTCTAAATCACACTTCTTAGCAGTTATGCTCATTACAGTTCTGTCATAACCAGAATTCAAACCCACCACCTGTTACATTGTAGGCAGACACCTAACTGATGCAGTGGTGGAACGTGTGAGTGGGGCGGGTCAGAGGCATTTTCAGGGCAGCTGCGTGACGTCAAAAGCACCCGATTCAATGGAAAAATGGTGGCAGGCCGCCTGCCACCAGGTTGTGGAGGCAGGAGGTCGTCCACAGTTGCTGTGGCCTCTCGGCAACAAGGTCAGCATGATGGGCGGCCTTGCTTTGCAATGGGCGTCCTCCAGCATGCAAAAAAAGGATTGCAGATTCTGCTTTACAGCAGAATCTGCAATCCAACCTGAGTAACCCCCACAGTCTGGATTGACTGCTGTAACAGTTGCAGATCACTGGAACTACTGTATAGTTTTGCTATTTTCTTTTTACGTCTTCACTTCTAACCAGATTGGTTGCTATATCTGCCTATCTGCACTTTTCATAGAAATGGGGAGTAGATAAAGATATACATACTCAGGAGGTGGGGCTCAGAAAAAGGTCTCAGGGGCGTGAAACGTTAACTCGTCACTGCGGCCTCACCCCCGCTATGCAACATCCACATTTCCAGCATTGCATAGCGGAGAGCTTTACCTCTCGCTGCGGATGGGTGCAGAGTAGTGCAGACGGCTGCAGGAGTAACCAGGGGTTTCCTCCAAGCTGCGGGAGACTTGCCTCCTTTTCCAACTGGCCAGGAGGGCCACCTGATTTTCGTGAGCCTCCCGGCTATTCCAAGGGAGTAGGCAAACATGTCCCATAATGAGACAAAATCAGTGGTGCGTTCAGGAGCGGTTCTAGGCCGGGCAAGCAAGGCGGGCGCCCAGGGCACTGTGGCCCACGGGCGTGGCTGCAGTCATGCCGCAGGCGCCCGCCGCCCACCTGCACCCCACTCCCCGGCTGCAACGGGCACCATGGGCTGTGTGGGCGCCCGCTGCAGCCAGCTTCATCGTCAGACACTAGAGGTCATAATTGATCTCAAGCGTCTGTGCGGCGCTGCTACGGGAGAGATGTCATGACGTCTCTCCCATAGAAAGGAGCGGGTGGACCAGCAGCGGCAGCAGAGATGGAGCAGCAGCAGTCGGGAAGCAGGAGCGGGGCTGCTGAGTATATTTTTTATATTTTTTATTTTTTTTCAGTGTTTGTTAGCGGCACTACCAGGGGGCACGGCTACTACGGGCACAACTACAGGAGGCACAGCTACTCCGGGCACAACTACAGCGGGCACAAACCAGGGGGCACAACTACTGGGGGCAAATCTACAGGGGGCACAACTACAGGGGGCATAAACCAGGGGGCACAACTACAGGGTGCACAACTACTCTGGGCACAACTACTGGGGGCACAGCTACAGGAGGCACAGCTACAGGAGGCATAACTACTAAGGCCATAACTACAGGTGGCATAACTGTGGCCACATCCCTTCCCTATGAAGCCACGCCCCTAATTTTTACCTGGGGGGGGGCGAAGGAAACGGTCGCCCTGGGCGCCACAAGGTCTAGAACCAGCCCTGGGTGAGTTAACAGCAGTAGTGGTGAAAACGGGGTTAATTCATTTATTTTTGCTTTAATTGCATTAAACTCTATTATATATATATACATTCTTCCCGGTGCTTGCGTGGGTTTCCTCCGGGTACTCCAGTTTCCTCCCACAATCCAAAACTATACTGGTAGGTTAATTGTCTCCCAAAAAAAATTACCCCTAGTGTGAATGTGTGTGCGTGTACATGTGGTAGCGAATATAGGGGGTAATTCAGACCTGAAAGCACGCAGGTGGTTTTTTGCAGTGCTGCGATCAGGTAGTTGCCGCCTACAGGGGGAGGGGGTAATCGCTGTGCAGGTGTGCAAATGCTTGTGCAGTCTCTGCACAGCTCAGGGCTTACTCAGCTGTTGCAATGATCCGGCCAGGAGCTGACATCAGGAATCCTTCCTCCAAACGGCTGGGCACGCCTGCGTTTTTCCGGATATTTCGTAGAAATGGTCAGTTGACACCCACAAACGGCCTCTTCTTGTAAAATCCATTGCTGTCCGGTGATGCCCGTCGCCGGCGGCCGACGTGCCTGCGTATTGCGGTGCATATGCATGCGCAGTTCAGACCCGATCGCACCGCTGCATAAAAAGCTGGTGTGCGATCAGGTCTGAATGACCCCCTGGGTCATTTGTGCCATGTTTCCCATCCTCCTGACTGCCCGCGGCACACAGCAGTTCGGGAAGTATGGGCCCTCAGCATGGTAAATGGGTCCCAGGTTGGATGACCCGGGTAACCCATTTACACTGCCCCTTAAACCGGGTTCTACCCATGTCCCACCCTGTTCGCTGCACAGGTTGGATTCCCAGGTAACTGGACCCAGGTTTGTTTTTTTACCCTTTTCCTCTGAGCAAAAACCCAAGTTGATGTGCATTCATGTGCAAATGCCTGGGGTTTTCAAGGCAGTGGGAAAGGGGTATTGGGGGTAATTCAGAGTTGATCGCAGCAGCAAATCTGTTAGCAGTTGTTGCACTGCAGGGGGGGGCAGATATAACATGTGCAGAGAGAGTTAGATTTGGGAGTGGTGTGTTCAATCTGCAATCTAATTTGCAGTGTAAAAATAAAGCAGCCAGTATTTATCCTGCACAGAAATAAAATAACCCAACCAAATCTAACTCTCTCTCTGCAAATGTTATATCTGCTACACCTGCAATGCACATGGTTTTGCCCAACTGCTAACAAATTTGCTGCTGCGATCAACTCTGAATTTCCCTCATTGTAAAATCATACCTCCCAACATGACCCTCTCCAGGAGGGACACAATGCTCTGCTTCTGGACTTTTCTCTTAATTTATGATTGCTGACACCTGTGTTGAACAGGTTAATGGATGAGAAAGGTGTTTCAGCACAGGTGATGGTAATCATACATTAAGAGGAAAGTCCAGGAGCAGAGCATTCTGTCCCTCCTGGAGAGGGTCATGTTGGGAGGTATGGTAAAATGAATGATAAAATGTAGCAAACCATTGCGTACCAGGTGAAATACTGTGCAATACTGTGTGAGAACATTTCTGCATTACTCTTGTCAGATGTTATTACCTAGAACTTTGACAAATGACACCTTATATTAACTTGTAAAATCAAATTGTCAGATGTTAAATGAGCAGATAACCAGGTGATTGACTACAGCTCACTTTCTGACAGCTGTTGTAATTCCTTAGTTAAATAGTGGCCAGCCTTCATCAAAGCAATAGGTTGAGAAATGCAGGGAAAGGTGTTAGATGTATCAGTTCAATGCCAGCCTTATCTTTGATGTCAGTGTGAGGTCAGCAGGAAGACAGGGGCTTAAGCACAAGTGCAAAGCATAAATCATTTGGGAAAACAATTAGCACAATTTCTGTACGTCATAAAACCGAGGAACAGTTTGCACATAGCTACAAATTAATTCAGATGTTTGTGTGAAATTTCCTTCCCTTCTAGTAAAACGTTTTTCCTTAGAAAATAGACAGTAACACAATCGGTTAGTCATACTTGCCTACTTGACCCTCTCCATGAGGGAGAAAATGCTCTGTTCCTGGACTTTCCTGGTAATGTATGATTGTCATCACCTGTGGTGAAACACCTTTCTTATCAATTAACTAGCTCACCACAGGTGATGGCAATCGTACATTACCAGGAAAGTCCAGGAACAGAGCATTTTCTCCCTCGTGGAGAGGGTCAGGTAGGCAAGTATGGGTTAGGTGCCCATAAGCAGCTTTAGTACGAATGCATACCCTCCAACATGACCCGCCCCACTAGGTACAAAATGCTCTGTTTCTGGACTTCGCTCTTAATTTATTATTGCCATCACCTGTGAAGAAACAGCTTTCTTATCATTCAACTAGTTCAACACAGGTGATGGAAATCATAAATTAAGAGGGAAGTCCAGAAACAGAGCATTTTGTACCTAGTGGGGCGGGTCATGTTGGAGGGTTTGCAAATGTATCTTTTTAAATATATACTTGTTTAAAGCTCATAATAAAGATTAATACACAATGTGATATGCTATAAATGATATACAATATGTTACATCAAATGTTTACAGATCTGCCATGCAAACACAGAAAACTAAGAATGCTGCATTTCTATACTGCCTTAGCTAACGAGACACTCTCATTGTAACTGCTGTATGAGAGGTTCTTTGTTTTTTATTTACTATCTGTAAACTTTGCATTCATTAGCAGCCATTTACCATAGCTAACTTTGCCATATAAACCAAAAGTGACATTCTCATCTAAATGCTATTAGCTATATAAACAAGCCAGTTTCTGCTGTAGGGAACTGTCATCCATACTATGGAGCCCACGATCATTCATACTGCTGGATATAAACCATACTTGCCTACCTGACCCTCTCCATGAGGGAGAAAATGCTCTGTTCCTGGACTTTCCTGGTAATGTATGATTGCCATCACCTGTGGTGAAACACCTTTCTAATCAATTACCTAGCTCACCACAGGTGATGGCAATCATACATTACCAGGAAAGTCCAGGAGCAGAGCATTTTCTCCCTCATGGAGAGGATCAGGTAGGCAAGTATGATATAAACTGATTTCCTTTTATACTGTCTGCATTCTACATTCATTGTTCATGGGAGAAATACCCACAAAAGATTAATTACAAGTATTTATTACCAGTTATTTATATAGCGCACACATATTCCACAGCGCTTTACAAAGAATATTTGCCCATTCACATCAGTCCCTGCCCCAGTGGAGCTTACAATCTAGGGTGGTCATTCCGAGTTGTTCGCTCGGTAATTTTCTTCGCATCGCAGCGACTTTCCGCTTATTGCGCATGCGCAATGTTCGCACTGCGACTGTGCCAAGTAAATTTGCTATGCAGTTAGGAATTTTACTCACGGCATTACGAGGTTTTTTCTTCGTTCTGGTGTTCGTAATGTGATTGACAGGAAGTGGGTGTTTCTGGGCGGAAACTGGCCGTTTTATGTGTGTGTGTGAAAAAACGCTACAGTTTCTGGGAAAAACGCGGGAGTGGCTGGAGAAACGGAGGAGTGTCTGGGCAAACGCTGGGTGTGTTTGTGACGATTGAAACTGACTGAACTGATCGCAGTGGCAGAGTAAGTGTCGAGCTACTCAGAAACTGCTAAGAAATTTCTATTCGCAATTTTGAGAATCTTTAGTTCGCAATTTTGATAAGCTAAGATTCACTCCCAGTAGGCGGCGGCTTAGCGTGTGCAATGCTGCTAAAAGCAGCTTGCGAGCGAACAACTCGGAATGAGGGCCTATATTCCCTATCACATGTACACACGGACACATTCACGTTAGGGCTAATTTTTTTTCTGTTGGGATCCAATTAACCTACCAGTATATTTTTGGATTGTGGGAGGAAACCGGAGTACCCGGAGGAAACCCACGCAAGTACGAAGAGAATATACAAACTGCACACAGTAAGGGCCATGGTGGGAATCAAAACCATGATCTTAGTGCTGTGAGGCAGTAATGCTAACCATTACACCATCCGTACTGCCCCACACATAGTGATTAATAGGCCCACAGTGCCATATTAGCATGTGGAAAGTTCCCACCCACAGTCTTTCTGGATTTACAAATTACCCCACGAAAGGATAGGGGGGGGGGGGGGGGGGGAGAGTTCTTCTGTGAATCCACATGCATGTGCGTGCAACTGTTATTGTTGCTATTATTATTATTATTATTATTATTATTATTATTGAGACTGAGGGAACACTGCTTCTATTATGTGCGTTGCTGTGTACAGACTTATTTCAGTATTTATGTACAGTATCTCTACCTCCCTCTTTCTCACTATGGGAGAGATGCATCAAACCTAAGGTGTGTACACACGGTAAGATTTTTTCTTACGATTTTGAAAGTCACCTTGTGATCCCGATGCGTGGTCGTTCGAGGTCGGTATCGCAAGCCCAGATAGACTGTGCAGGCAAGTCAGTTTTGACTATCTCGTAGAAAAGATAGTCAAAATTGACACTTAGCCAAAATCGTACATAGTATCACAAGTACAATCATCTAGGCTTGCGATACCCTATCGCATAGTGAGAATCGGGCTTTAGCCCGAATCTCACCATATGTACACACATTTAGAGCTAGAGGAAGTAAATAGATTCTGTCATGTATTGAGACTGTGCCTAATAGGCCCTACAAATCGTTGATGGAAAATCTTTCATCTATCATATCTTTCATCTTTTAAATCTTTCGTATCTACAAGTGTGTAGGGCTCTTTAGTAAGTGAAATCTATAAGCTGTCACTCTCTACATTTTGATACATCTCCCCATATACATTGCAGTAGCGGTGGAATTATGGTGTAAAACAAGTGGATGAAATCTGTGCCATACTTGTGTAAATTCAAAGAAAATTATTACAAGCTATGATACATTGCAATGCCACCCCTGACCCAGCTGCGGATTTACCACTATGCAACCTAAGCAACATACCCTCCAACATTTTACACATAAAAATCGGTACAAATTAGAAAAGGGGGAGTGGCCACGGGTAAATGGGGCGTGGTCACTCCCCTTTTCCTATACTTTCAATGGAGGTTTGGAGATCCAAAAATCGGTACACACCATAAAAAAAGGTACTGTACCTATTAAAAAGGTACAGTTGGAGGGTATGAAACGAGTGCTTAGGGCCTGGCGGTTCCCAGAGGCCCCGCAGGCAGGCAGAGGCCCGGGTTACTTGCTGCTGATGGGGACATTGACCCCTTGTGCAGCAATGCTGACGCTGCAGCACGCTGCACATTCCTTCTCATAGCATGCACACTTACTGGTTCCCATCTGTCACCTGACCATGCCAGCCAGGATGCTCCCAGGACAGCCGGCGGAGGAGAGCATAGGGAAGCCGCGTACACCGTGCTGACATCCCACATTCTCCCCAACCCGCAAAATGTCCCCTCCCCCACTTCCCAGCCAAGCACGCAGATAAGTAGGCTGGAGGAACTACAGCACTCGGGGCAAGCTTGGAGTCATCACCGGAGGACGAGGAGCCTGACAAGACTGCAGCGTGCGCATTGCACCGGCACCCCCAGCGCCATTGGCTGGCCGCACTGTCCTCCGGCTCTGTAGGTAACGTACTCACTTTCATATCATTTAGAAGGTCACATCATTGTGCCCATGAGGGGGCAGGGGGCTCATTATATATAAAATGCTGGAAGGTGCGGCACAGCACCACCATCGTAATCAGCATTTCAATCTGGTATAGATTGTCATCAGATATGATGACAATGAATTACAGGTTTACACAGATATACTGTATATGTATATTGTAATTATATGTATGTGTGTGTATATATATGTATATATATATATATATTTATCATATATATATTTATCATCCTGATGACGAGATAGATTAAATCTCGAAACGTTGATTCACATCCTGTGGTTATTATCCGAGTGCCGACTTCAGTGTTTGCTGAATTGTGTAACCATGCTTGGTTACTAAGGAGGGCACCGGGACAGGAATCGTGGTCATTCTTGTGCTGCCAACATCGAGATTGTATATCTTTATTGTATAAAACATATATATATATATATATATATATATATATACACTGCTCAAAAAAATAAAGGGAACACTAAAATTACACATCCTAGTTCTGAATGAATGAAATATTCTTATTAAATACTTTGTTCTTTATATATATATATATATATATATATATTTCTTTATATAGTTGAATGTCCTGACAACAAAATCACACAAAAATTATCAATGGAAATAAAATTTATTAACCCAAGGAGGTCTGGATTTAGAGTCACACTCAAAATTAAAGTGGAAAAACACACTACAGGCTGATCCAACTTTGATGTAATGTCCTTAAAACAAGTCAAAATGAGGCTCAGTAGTGTGTGTGGCCTCCTCGTGCCTGTATGACCTCCCTACAATGCCTGGGCATGCTCCTGATGAGGTTGCTCCTGAGGGATCTCCTCCCAGACCTGGACTAAAGCATCCGCCAACTCCTGGACAGTCTGTGGTGCAACGTGGCGTTGGATGGAGCGAGACATGATGTCCCAGATGTGCTCAATTGGATTCAGGTCTGGGGAACGGGCTGGCCAGTCCATAGCATCAATGCCTTCGTCTTGCAGGAACTGCTGACACACTCCAGCCACATGAGGTCTAGCATTGTTTTGCATTAGGAGGAACCCAGGGCCAACCGCACCAGCATATGGTCTCACAAGGGGTCTGAGGATCTCATCTCGGTACCTAATGGCAGTCAGGCTACCTCTGGTGAGCACATGGTGGGCTGTGCGGCCCTCCAAAGAAATGCCACCCCACACCATTACTGACCCACTGCCAAACCGGTCATGCTGGAGGATGGTGCAGGCAGCAGAACGTTCTCCTTGGCATCTCCAGACTCTGTCACGTCTGTCACATGTGCTCATTGAGAACCTGCTTTCATCTGTGAAGAGCACAGGCCGCCAGTTTCGAATTTGCCAATCTTGGTGTTCTCTGGCAAATGCCAAACGTCCTGCACGGTGTTGGGCTGTAAGCACAACCCAGTTTGATTTCAGAGAAGTGTGATTGACTTGAAGTTACATTGTGTTGTTTAAGTGTTCCCTTTATTTTTTTGAGCAGTGTATATATTATATGTAATAGTTAGCAGTACTGCTGTCACTGGGTGCCTTTTTTATGTGGACATATATATTATACACAGTTCTCCAGAAGTAACTTAACCACTTAACTGACGATTTATTTAGCCAAAAACCGCTCCAAAATTGTCGGGTGAATTAAGTGAAGAACATGAATTTAGCCCTATCACAAATGATTTTAGTAAAAAAAAAAAAAAAAAATTGAATATATTTTTTCAAACATCGAAACATTGATCGGACACATAGCGACCATCAGAACATCTGAAACATCGCGGCCATCGCGGCTTTCATTTTGAAAGCCAGGACAGCCTCCAGGTATAGAGGGAAGGGTGGGTCTGGGGGTGGCTTGGGAGGGTTAATTTACACTCCCCAGCGGCTGCCATTGTCCGCAACCGCTGGAGAGGGGTCCTGCCGTGCTAACCAATCAGCAATGATCGGCAGCACGGCAGACAGAGGGGGAGAGTGCAGCGAGGCAGAGGGACCTTCCGGTCCCTCTGACAGCAGCAGCAGGGGAGGGAAGTTCCCTTCCCTGCTGCTGCTAACACAGTTTTTCTGACTGGTCGCATCCTGTGCGACCAGGTCAGATAAAGCACTTGCAGGCATGGTCGCATCTGATGCGACCATGCCAGGCAAGTGGTTAAAGCTATACTATTATCATGTACAGCATCAGTGCACAGTATGTTAGGGTTAGGCAGTGACGTGCGATGAGGTCAATGGCTGGGGAGGCACTGCCTTCTCCAGTTCATCCCCAGCAGCAAAAGAATACAAACCTCCAGGCCTACTAGCACCCTGAGCGAGATCTTTTGAAACGCCCTCCCCTTTCCCCAATGCGTGCTCCTGGGAAAGTGAATGTGGCCTTGCAACTATATATTGTGTTATCAAATTACAAATATATATACAGGTTGAGTATCCCTTATCCAAAATGCTTGGGACCAGAGGTATTTTGGATATCGGATTTTTCCGTATTTTGGAATAATTGCATACCATAATGAGATATCATGGTAATGGGACCTAAATCTAAGCCCAGAATGCATTTATGTTACATATACACCTTATACACACAGCCAGAAGGTCATTTTAGCCCATATTTTTTTATAACTTTGTGCATTAAACAAAGTGTGTCCACATTCACACAATTCATTTATGTTTCACATACACCTTATGCACACAGCCTGAAGGTCATTTAGTACAATATTTTTAATTACTTTGTGTATTAAACAAAGTTTGTGTACATTGAGCCATCGAAAAACAAAGGTTTCACTCTCTCACTCTTGTCACAACTGAGGGCCTGAGCTGACGGGAGGCAGCCTCAGTTGTAGGGGCTGAGATGTAACGGAACCTGGGAGGTTGTATCAGACCCCTAGACATGTAAGTAACATGCAGAAGAAATGCCCGAAGGCGTGAACACGACAACCAGGGTAAAAGTCAATGATGTTTATTTATGACAAACTCCGTAACACAGCAGCAGTAAAAGAAAACATAAAAATCAGCAGAGGATAAATACAGTTCCTGGGTTCTACAGGGTGGCAAGGGCCACAGGGCTCTGGTAGTGTGAGATAGTTCTTATAATCTTCTAGTTGGAAAGTCCTTACCAGGCCCGACTGTAGCAATGGAGATAGCCCAGGATCGTACCAGCTGGTGTTCCAGGAAAAGCTGGGCTGCTGTGGATAAAACGGCTGCTGTGGGTACTGGCTGGAACCAGACTGATGTTGGCACGGAGTGGATACTGGCTGGAACCAGTTAAATGATAAATGTAGCTTGAGAGCGATGAAATATGAAGTGATGTTTGGAGCTTGAGAGCGGTGAAATAATAATGCCGGTGATAAATGATAATCTGCAGAAAAGGGTACCGGCACTTTAAGAAGAGCTGACCTCTGCTGGAAGCTGGATGCTGAAAGCAGGTGGATCTGTAGCTGGAAGCAGATGAATCCAAATGGATAGGAGAGTCAGGCTACACCGCAGGTGGAATGCTGGTGCGGGTCTCTTTAGTGGAAGTGTGGAGATAGGAACTGGAACCTGGAAAACAACCACAGGAGAGAGACAAACTGGAACTAGGTTTGACAACCAAAGCACTGACGCCTTCCTTGCTCAGGCACAGAATATTTATACCTGCAGCAAGGAAGGGATTATCTAGGCAATTATGCAGATTAACAATGCAGACAGCAGATTGGTGGAAATGAACAGATGACAGAATCCAAGATGGCTGCGCCCATGCAGACACTTGGAGAGAAGTTTGGTTTGTAATCCATGTGGGAATTAAAACAGCAATGGCGGCGCCAGCCACAGGAGACAGGAGACGCCAGACTGATAAGTGCACATCTAAACCACGCGGGCACAGCGGAGGCCGCGGCTGACGTAATCGCCACTCTGACACTCTGCATGCAGAAACTCAGGGACAGCGGCGGAGGCCGCGGGAGACGCCATTCCGGATGTAACATGGCGCCGCGGTGACCGCGTCTCAGAGTGACAGGAGAGGAGGCAGGAATGTGGATATCAGTATAACAGATGGGATCCGGTCCTGGAACGCTGAGCCAGCCTTAGGAGGCATCTGAAGGGTAAGTAATGGCGTCCAGATACCCGGATCGTGACAGCACCCCCCCCTTTAGGAGTGGCCCCAGGACACTTCTTTGGCTTTTGAGGAAACTTGGAATGGAATCTCCGGACCAAGGCAGGAGCATGGACATCAGAAGCATTGGTCCATGAGCGTTCCTCAGGGCCGTAACCCTTCCAGTCAATAAGATACTGTAGTTGACCGTAACGGTGACGTGAGTCCAGGATCTTGGCCACTTCATACTCAACACCTCGTTGAGTTTGGACTTTCGGAGTTGGAGGAAGTGAGGAATGAAACCGATTCAGGATCAGCGGTTTCAACAGGGAAACATGGAATGTCCTGGGTATTTTTAAGAAGGGAGGTAACTGAAGTCTGTAAGCAACAGGATTGATGACTTGCTCAATTTTGAAAGGACCAATGTAGCGAGGTGCAAACTTCATACTGGGGACTCTTAACCTCAAATTCTTTGTGGATAACCATACCCGATCACCCACCTTGAGAGCAGGAACCGCTCTACGCTTCTTGTCCGCAAACTTCTTATACCTGAACGATGCCTTGAGCAGAGCTGCTCGTACACTCTTCCAGTTGTTTGCAAACTGATGCAAGGTGATATCCACTGCTGGAACAGAAGTTGCTGGGAGCGGTTGGAATTCAGGGACTTTAGGGTGGAATCCAAAGTTGGTGAAGAATGGTGTTGAAGAAGATGAGGAATGATACTGATTGTTATGACAGAACTCGGCCCAGGGAAGTAACTGAACCCAGACATCTTGAGAGGAAGACACATAGATGCGGAGGAAGGCCTCCAAGTCCTGATTCACCCTCTCAGTTTGACCATTGGTCTGAGGATGGTAAGCCGTGGAAAACTTTAGTTTGACTTGGAGGACTTGACATAAACTTCGCCAGAATTTGGCTGTGAATTGAACTCCTCCATCTGAGTAAATTTCTTCAGGCAGACCGTGGAGTCGGAAGATCTCTTGTATGAACACTTGAGCCAACTTGGAAGCTGACGGAAGACCGGTGAGAGGAATGAAGTGTGCCATCTTGGTGAACCGGTCAACTACCACCCAGATGGTATTGAACTTGTTGCACATGGGTAAGTCTGTAATGAAATCCATCGACAAATGGGTCCATGGTCGACGGGGAACGGATAGTGGAACCAGTTGCCCCGCAGGCGACTGGCGGGAGACTTTATGTTGGGCACACTTTGGGCAAGATGCAATAAACTCCATGACGTCCTTTCTCAGAGTTGGCCACCAATAGGACCTAGAGATAAACTCCAGGGTTTTTTGGATACCTGTATGTCCGGCAAAACGGGAAGCATGGGCCCAATGCATGAGCTTCTTCCTCAGTACCGGCTTCACAAAACTTTTCCCTAGTGGGGGCGTAGAGTCCATCCCTACCGTGGAGAATGCCAACGGATTGATAATAGGATGCTTGTCTGAAGACTCTGACTCATTTTCTTGCTCCCATGAGCGGGAAAGGGCATCGGCCTTGCGATTCTGAGAGCCCGGACAGAACTGGAGTTTAAAGTCGAACCTGGAAAAGAAAAGTGCCCATCTGGCCTGACGAGGGTTGAGACATTGTGCGCCTTTCAGATATAAAAGGTTCTTGTGGTCTGTAAGTATGGTGATTGAATGAGAAGCACCCTCCAACAGATATCTCCACTCCTCTAGAGCGAGCTTGATGGCTAGCAACTCCTGGTCGCCAATGGCATAGTTGCGCTCCGCTGGGGAGAACTTCCGAGAGAAGAAACTGCAAGGATGTAAATGGCCATCTTTAGCCCTCTGAGATAACACCGCTCCTACTCCAACGGAGGAGGCATCCACCTCTAAGATGAAAGGAGAGTCGATGTCGGGCTGTTTCAGAACTGGTGCAGAGATGAACCGTTGTTTTAAGAGATGAAAAGCTTGCGTAGCTTCTTCAGACCACTTGGACGGGTTAGCACCCTTCTTAGTTAAAGCAGTAATAGGCGCCACAATGGTGGAAAAGTCTCGTATAAACTTTCTGTAATAATTGGCGAACCCTAAGAACCTCTGGACCCCTTTGAGTGTTAAGGGTATCGGCCAATTCTGGATTGCTTGTAGTTTCTCAGGATCCATCTCTAGTCCGGAACCGGACACAATGTAACCTAGAAACGGAATGGACTTGACTTCAAAGACGCATTTCTCTAATTTGCAATAGAGATGATTGACACGGAGACGGGACAGAACCTCTTTTACCCAAAAACGATGTTCCTCTAAATTGTTGGCAAAAATGAGGATATCATCTAGATAGACCACGACATGACGGTATAAAATGTCTCTGAAGATCTCATTGGCAAAATGCTGGAAGACAGCTGGAACATTGCTCAATCCGAAGGGCATGACGAGGTACTCATAATGTCCGTCACGGGTGTTAAAGGCGGTCTTCCACTCGTCACCCTCACGGATCCGGATGAGATTGTATGCACCTCTCAAGTCCAGCTTTGTAAAGATGGTAGCTCCGCTGACTCTATCAAAGAACTCAGTAATCAGGGGTAGTGGATAGCGGTTCTTGATGGTAATGTCGTTCAGACCTCTGTAGTCAATGCACGGCCGCAGACCACCATCTTTTTTCTTTACGAAAAAGAAGCCTGCGCCGGCTGGAGAAGAGGAAGGTCGAATGAACCCCTTTGCTAGGTTCTCTTTAATGTATTCCTCCATGGAATGCGTCTCAGGCAGAGACAACGGGTAAGTTCGGCCTCGAGGTGGAACCTTCCCTGGAACGAGATCAATCAGGCAGTCCCATTCTCTACGAGGAGGAAGGATATCAGCAGAGGCTTTACTGAACACATCCGTGAAATCTTGATATGGAGGAGGTGGAACATCAGACGACCTGGGGGAGGAAGAACAGACAGGCAATACTTTAAACAAACATGTCTCAGCACAGGAGGGACCCCATGCCAGAATCTGCGTAGTCGTCCAATCAATAGATGGATTGTGAAGACGGAGCCATGGAAGGCCCAGGACCACAGGATGTGTGGCTCTTGGAATCACTAAAAAATAAATAAATTCAGAATGAAGAACTCCCACTCTCAGACGAACTGGTAGAGTCCTTAGAGAAATAACTGCATCAAAAATCTTGCTGCCATCCACGGCAGTTAAGGAAATGGATGAAGGAAGTCTCTCGGTGGGTAGGGACCACCGTTTAACATAGGCTTCGGTAATAAAGTTCCCAGCTGCTCCGGAATCAAGGAGGGCAATGACGTTCCGGTAACGTTGAGCAATTTGGAGCGACACTGGGAGATTACAATCATGAGGAGATGGAGAGGAGATCATTACTCCTAGCCGGCCCTCTCCTGGGCGAGCTAGGGTTTGGAGTTTTCCCGGACGTTCGGGACAGGCATTGATGGTGTGAGACTGAGCTGCACAGTAAAGACAAAGAGACTCAGAGAGACGTCTTCGGCGCTCAGCAGGAGTTAAACGGGAACGGCCAATTTGCATGGGCTCGTCTTTAGATGGTGACAGTTGGCGAGGAGGAGGAGCAGAAGATTTTGGAGCAGATGATCTTCCACGCTCAGTTGCTCTCTCTCTGAAACGTAAATCAACTTTCGTGCAGAGTGAGATTAGCTCATCTAACTTGGAAGGTAAGTCTCTGGTAGCTAACTTATCTTTAATACGCTCAGATAAGCCATGCCAGAATGCAGCATACAGGGCCTCGTCGTTCCATGCCAGTTCGGATGCCAGGATCTGAAACTGTATAAGATATTGTCCTACAGTTCGTGATCCCTGGCGTAAACGGAGAATCTCAGATGAAGCTGAAGTTACCCGGCCTGGCTCGTCGAAGATACGCCTGAATGTTGACACGAATGCAGTGTAGGAGGATAGCAGGGTGTCGGACCTCTCCCATAGCGGTGATGCCCAATCAAGGGCTGAGCCACTGAGAAGAGAGATAATGTAGGCAATTTTTGTACGGTCACTGGGAAAATTGCCAGGTTGTAGCTCAAACTGAATCTCACACTGGTTGAGAAATCCCCTGCAGAATCTTGGAGATCCGTCAAATTTTGCTGGCGTTGGAAGATGAAGACGTGGAGCAGAAATGGGTAAGGTGGGTGGGGTTATAGCTGGAGTCACTGTGGTTGACGCACCGGACACGTCTGATCCACGGAGGGTTGTCTGAATCCCATCCAGCCGAGTAGAGAGATCCTGGAGACAGCGGATGATGTGGCCCTGTGCAGCCTCCTGATGTTCAAGTCGGGCTGCCAGTTCTTGCATCGGCCTGGCCGCTTGATCCTGGTCTCCGGCTGGATTCATATGGTCAGTGCTTACTGTCACAACTGAGGGCCTGAGCTGACGGGAGGCAGCCTCAGTTGTAGGGGCTGAGATGTAACGGAACCTGGGAGGTTGTATCAGACCCCTAGACATGTAAGTAACATGCAGAAGAAATGCCCGAAGGGGTGAACACGACAACCAGGGTAAAAGTCAATGATGTTTATTTATGACAAACTCCGTAACACAGCAGCAGTAAAAGAAAACATAAAAATCAGCAGAGGATAAATACAGTTCCTGGGTTCTACAGGGTGGCAAGGGCCACAGGGCTCTGGTAGTGTGAGATAGTTCTTATAATCTTCTAGTTGGAAAGTCCTTACCAGGCCCGACTGTAGCAATGGAGATAGCCCAGGATCGTACCAGCTGGTGTTCCAGGAAAAGCTGGACTGCTGTGGATAAAACGGCTGCTGTGGGTACTGGCTGGAACCAGACTGATGTTGGCACGGAGTGGATACTGGCTGGAACCAGTTAAATGATAAATGTAGCTTGAGAGCGATGAAATATGAAGTGATGTTTGGAGCTTGAGAGCGGTGAAATAATAATGCCGGTGATAAATGATAATCTGCAGAAAAGGGTACCGGCACTTTAAGAAGAGCTGACCTCTGCTGGAAGCTGGATGCTGAAAGCAGGTGGATCTGTAGCTGGAAGCAGATGAATCCAAATGGATAGGAGAGTCAGGCTACACCGCAGGTGGAATGCTGGTGCGGGTCTCTTTAGTGGAAGTGTGGAGATAGGAACTGGAACCTGGAAAACAACCACAGGAGAGAGACAAACTGGAACTAGGTTTGACAACCAAAGCACTGACGCCTTCCTTGCTCAGGCACAGAATATTTATACCTGCAGCAAGGAAGGGATTGGCTAGGCAATTATGCAGATTAACAATGCAGACAGCAGATTGGTGGAAATGAACAGATGACAGAATACAAGATGGCTGCGCCCATGCAGACACTTGGAGAGAAGTTTGGTTTGTAATCCATGTGGGAATTAAAACAGCAATGGCGGCGCCGGCCACAGGAGACAGGAGACGCCAGACTGATAAGTGCACATCTAAACCACGCGGGCACAGCGGAGGCCGCGGCTGACGTAATCGCCACTCTGACACTCTGCATGTAGAAACTCAGGGACAGCGGCGGAGGCCGCGGGAGACGCCATTCCGGATGTAACATGGCGCCGCGGTGACCGCGTCTCAGAGTGACAGGAGAGGAGGCAGGAATGTGGATATCAGTATAACAGATGGGATCCGGTCCTGGAACGCTGAGCCAGCCTTAGGAGGCATCTGAAGGGTAAGTAATGGCGTCCAGATACCCGGATCGTGACAACTCTCACTCAAAAAAGTCCGTATTTCGGAATATTTGGATATGGGATTCTCAACCTGTACTGTATAATATATATACCGTATTATCACACCCCCCCCCCTACACACATACAATTGGCAGCCTTACACATAATGCCCATAGTAGTGCTCCTTACACCTAATGCCCCCAGGATGATGCCAGATAAACGTAATGCCCCAACTATACAAGTAATGCCCCCTGTAGTGCCAGTAACACATAATTCTCCTTGTAGTGCCAGTTACACATGATTCTCCTTGTAGTGCCAGTAACAAGTAATGCCCCTGTAGTGCCAGTTACACATAATTCTCCTTGTAGTGCCAGTTACACATAATACTCCTTGAAGTGCTAGTTACAAGTAATGCCCCCTGTAGTGCCAGTTACACATAATTCTCCTTGTAGTGCCAGTTACAAGTAATGCCCCCTGTAGTGCCAGTTACACATAATTCTCCTTGTAGTGCCAGTTACACATGATTCTCCTTGTAGTGCCAGTAACAAGTAATGCTCCTGTAGTGCCAGTTACACATAATTCTCCTTGTACTGCCAGTTACAAGTAATGCCCCCTGTAGTGCCAGTTACAAGTAATGCCCCCTGTAGTGCCAGTTACAAGTAACGCCCACTGTAGTGCCAGTTACACATAATTCTCCTTGTAGTGCCAGTTACAAGTAACGCCCCCCCCCCCGGTAGTGCCAGTTACAAGTAACGCCCCCCATAGTGCCAGTAATGCACCCCATAGTGCCAGTTACAAGTAATGCCCCCCATATTGCCAGTTACAAGTAACGGCCCCACAATACTGACATTTTCTTCCCCTCTCACACGGGTTCTGTGTGCAGAGACAGAGAGCCGCCAGTGGGAGAGTGTAGCTGGCGCCAGCGCTGCAGAGGCGGCTTCCTGGGAGGAGAGTGCCGGCCGCCGCCGCACAGTGCACCCCCAGCTCCAACTTACCACCGCCGGGTGAGGAGAGCGCCGGCCACCGCTGATGCTGCTGCACTTGGCTCTCCGGCCTCCCCTCCGCTGTCAGCGGCCGGGTAACGGAGAGCGGAAACGGCCCCATCACCACCAGCAGGGGATGGAGGAATCTGGGAATTTAGAGTGGTGAACCTTGATCCGCCTCCTCCTATGGGTGATTGGACCAGCGGATCCAGCACTGGATCCGCTGTCCAATCACATGTGCCTCGCTGCTAGGGGAAGCCCGGCCCTGTCAACGAGGCACATGTAGAAGTGCCGCTTTGACTGCTTATTTCAATGGGCTTTTACAGCCCAGTGCTTGGCCTCCCCCATCCGCTCTCTCCCTGTTACCGTAGTCAGCAGGAGGCACTTGCTATCAGTGCCTCCCAAACTATTTTAATGTCTTAAAATGATTACAATAATATAAAGAAGATACTTATGACACAGAATATGTGTCATAAGTATCTTTGTATTACTGTAATCATTAATGACAGGGGAGGCACTGCCTCCCTTGCCTCATCTGACTGCACGTCCCTGGGGTTGGGTTCTGTAGAATGACAGTTAAGATGCCGGCGGTCTAAATGTCAACCCCCCAGCATCCCATTTGTTCTAAATCCCGCACTAAATGAATCCTAACCCTAACCCTCCTTCCACGCAGCCTAACCCTACTATACTTACGTTTGGGATCCCAGCAGTCAGGATACCATTGCCGGTATTTTGACAGGTGCTTCGTCAGCGGCATCCTGACTGCCGAGATCGGGAACACCGGCATGCTGACAACATCCCGTATGTTAGTGTGGTGCGCAGTATGTTAGTGTCCATTGAATAAGTGGCTTGCATACTCCATTTAGTATGGATGGTGTAATGGTCAGCAGTAATTTTTCACAGCACTGAGGACATAGGTTTGATTCCTACCACTAGCTGTGTGGCGTTTGTATTTTTCCCTGTGCTTGCGTGGGTTTCCTCTGGGTACTCCAGTTTCCTCACACTTTCCAAAAATATATTGCTAGGTTAATTGGCTCCCCACAGAAATTAACCCTAGTGGTGTAAGTGTGTGTGTACAGCCCGGGAGGTGACGTGTGAAGGGAGCTAGACATAAGCAGAATCGGTCCCCACGCTGCTTGTGAAGAGGCTTCAGAATCTACCCCCTCTGCAGGCGTGCGGGTAGGACCTGCGCTGCTGCTGCCGCCTCATGGACATGCGAGGGAAGGAGGCACAAGCACAGCAGGCACAGCCTGGGATGGCGATGACAGGATATAGTGCTGTCAATTGTTTGAGGAAGGGTGAGGGGGGGGGGGGGGAATCTGTGTCTTGCTTAGGGCCCCATGAAGTCTAAATCCACCTCTGCCCTGACCCAATGAAGTTCCGATTTACCTCCACAGCAGCTGCTACAAAGTAGTATCACATTACCATACTAATTACAGACAATAAATAATACATAACATAAAATAAATCCAAGGCACTGATTACCTTTCCTGATCCTGTAGACCCCGCAACTGTCAGAAGCTCTCCCTTATCAAGATTAAAATTGATGTTGGAAAGCACCGGGGTAAAATGCAGTGAGAGGTTACTGAAGAACAGGTTAGGGTCCTCCTTTGAAGGGCTGCCACCATTTTCAAGCATGGCTTTTCCAAAAGCTTCTCCAATCCCCTGTTAGTGGATAATAAAAGACACCTTTGGCACATTCATCCAGTAAGAAGCAGTATGATTGTATAATTCCATTGTCACTACTCTGGAATACTCGGATAACTCCACATTTTTATTTTTATTTTCATTATTTTACTAAACTTCCTTAGATCATTTAAATTATTTTGACTATAGAGGATTTATAGAAAACACAGACCTCGTCCCAGGAAGCTGTGACATTCTCCATGACCACTTCTGTGGTTGTCAGGTTGTACTCCAAAGACTTAAATTCTTCTTTTTGTAAGAAATCCTGTTGAACATATTAAAATACATTTTAAGCAACAACTATTGTACTCCCTAAAAGACATGCTATATTGTGCACATAATGTATCATGGTACGTTATCTAATACTACTTCAATTTTAAAGGTTTTTCCAACCAGATCTTGAGTTTTCCTGCTAGATCTATCATATTACACATGCTGAAGTGTGTGGTGGACAGCAAACACTTCAGCGGACACCTGTATACAGTAAGTGAAAGGAAGTGACACAAAAGTTGTGGACAGGAACAGCAAATCTAACTATACACAAAAGCAAAAAACTTTGCGCAATATAATCTTTTAAATATATACTATCAGGCCAATGACTACATTTATTTGATGAAAGTCTTTTGATAGTACCCTATATGGCTATGAACATAGATGTATAAGATGAGGAAAGTGGGTGTGTTGGCGTACCGATATAACAAATAACATACTGTAAAATAAAAAAGGTTGTGTACATGAAAAATAACAGGCTGCTTCAATGACAAAAGGAAGAAATCTGCCACACGCAAATTGTGAAACTCCATTGTACTAGAAAGTATAAACATACCACCCTTATTTCATGTCAAAATGCATTGGGCATAGTCTATGGTCATTCATTCTACTAGAAACAAACAGAATGACGGCATGCATTTTTACCATGCTATATGTGCTTTACATAGTATGCATTCATTGCTAATTCATGGGGAAAGTAATGGAGGGTCATTTACAAACAGCAATAAATGTCTTGCTTTTTATTTGAGCAGCTGTTCCAGGTCTCCTCCCATAAAAGGCGGTATGTTGATACGGAAAATGTCTACTTACAATGGAGGCCTTCATGGTATTACAATATGAGTATGGTACGTTACATTTCTGTGTCTGAAAGAAGAAACCGCTCAGGGTGTGATCTGACAGCGCGCTCTCTATCTGCACCTCCGGCAATCCTTTACTGTGTCTTGGCGATCCAGTGCAGCAGCTCACACACACGGCAGGTCCGTGTGAAGCTAAAACATCTTTTAGGGCTGGCAGCTTCATGTGGTCTGCTCTGGAGAGTTGTTAAACTGCAGGACGAGTATTGCCTGGATGGTAACATTATATGTCGTGTGGTAAGTAACCAGCCCACAGTGTTTTATTCTCTGGTACGAGTCACATCTCTCTGGAGCTTACAGTCTTTTATCTGTCTGTTTGAATTAAAACTTTTATGCACTATGGAGCGCCCCCTCTTCTTTTGTCTTTTTTGTTAGAAATTACACCCATGAATCCTGGGTTTCTGGAGTTGGAGTAGGGGAGCAGCGGCCCTGATATACGTGGTTATAAGTGCAGACTCCCTACAGATCATCTGTTGGCTTTGCTGGACTATTTATACACAAGTACACTGGCGCTTTCACTATTTGTTTTATTTTCATATATATATATATATATATATATATAAAGTCGTAAAGCCCGGCACTCCCTCAGCGAACTCCGTGCCCCGGTGCCCTCAGGATGGATACTTGATAGACGATACAGAAACTGCGGCACTCAGGGTCTTATATTCAATGATTTGTATTGACACACAATTACATCGCGCACCCGCGCACCACCAACGTTTCGGGGAGTTCAACCCCTTTGTCAAAGTGTAGGTGACAAAGGGGTTGAACTCCCCGAAATGTTGGTGGTGCGCGGGTGTGCAATGTAATTGTGTGTCAATACAAATCATTGAATATAAGACCCTGAGTGCCGCAGTTTCTGTATCGTCTATATATATATATATATATATATATATATATATATATATATACACATTATATAGTTACAAATCATTATTATATCAGTTCTTGCGTTCTTTGCTAGTTTTTGAATCTCATTCATAAGATTCTGGAACTACACATTAGTAAATTAAAAGCATACCTGTATTTTATTGATTACTCCCATAGAGTCGTACCAGGTCTGCACAGCCCAGGGAAACTGGCGTGTAACAGTCATTCTCAGCACAATGGTGAATGAAATGGTGGTGAAGATTTTCCGGAGGATAATACCGTGTGTAAGTAAATGGGGGAGTATAGAAAGAAATACGACAAAGAATCCAGAGAAGAAGAAGGCAGAGCTGTTGAAATATCTCACGTAGGCAGCTTTTCGGGTGAGCTTCAATTCAGTCCTAATGAAGACAGACAGAGCAAGACTCTAATTATACATTTATTGCTTGGTTTCATTTGCAATCAATCAAATGTACTCGATCATTGTACACCTAGCATTAACCACACTTTGCAAATGACTATGTATGACCCTTGGCATTTCACTTGACATTCACGCCCTAAAGGGTAGAAGTAAAAATATGGGGTCTAGGTACTAAGTCAAATTAAGAGCCATGCAGTCCAAGGCAGCCTGCCACTGGGGGAGCAGCCACAGGAGGAGATGGGGCTGAGGCTAAGATACAGTGTGCAGGCAAGATAAGGAGAGTTATCATTACCACATGGTGAATATACTGCTCCCTCACCTCCTTAGCTTGGCAAATGCCTTACTCAGCTCAGTCATCTTGGGAGCAAAGCTGCTTGTGTGTAATAAAGAGACAATTCTTAAATCTGCCACCTCTGCTCCAAAACAAAGCAGCATTGTGGTGGTGCAGATGTACACAGAGCTTCTGTCTGGGAGGCGGTCAAGATCCCGCCGGGATGCCGACCGGCACAATCCCGACATATTCTCCCTCCGTGGGTCCACAACACTCATAGAGGGAGAATATAATAGTGTGCTGAGCGTAGCGAGGCACCGTTCCTGCATCGTGGCTAGCGAAGCGAGCCCGCAAGGGGCTGCGTTCCGCTCGCCACCCCTGTCGGGATTCCGTGGTTGGGATTCCGGCGTCGGTATTTCGACCGCCGGGATCCCGTCCAGCGGGATTTAGTACTGATCCCTTCTGTCTGTACATAGGGACTGATTCAGATATATTTGTGGGTGTTTTGCGGTCCGGCCAAGGATGTCTGCTAATGAGAGACTCTGGCTGTATATACTAAAAATCAGTGTTAATGCATGTGGAAGCCTATCCTGCCCAGAAAGCTGGGTACACAATGGAGCTGTTTTGGAGCGACATATCGCTCACATTTATCAGTGGGTACCCAGGACTGCACGCTCCCGCAGTCCCATACGACAGACACTTGGTTTAATGTGCTGCACATTAAACCAGTCGTCCGTCGCTAGCATCCTGTGTTATGTTAATGAACGACAGAACATGGCCGTTCCGTCCTTCATTAAAGTCGCCCCAGGGTGTAGGGGCAATTCAGGCTGACGGGGATTCGTTCCTATATCGAAATGAATCCCCGTCGCGCCAGTGTGTGCCCAGCTTTATTCTTATGTCTGCAGCCAGCATCATTACCGGTCTCGGGACTTACATCAGCCTCATGCGGTGTGCAAAAGATCCATCAATATCTCCTCCAGAACAGTGCAACGATTGCTTATGACAATGGGGTAAAGAACATACAGGGACATGTACTAAGCAGTGATAAAAGTGGAGAAGTGAGCCAGTGGAGAAGTTGCCCCTGGCAACCAACCAGCTGCTCTGTATAATTTTATAGTATGCAAATTAATAAGATTTTAAACCTGCCGGTAAATCTTTTTCTCGTAGACCGTAGAGGATGCTGGGGACTCCGTAAGGACCATGGGGATAGACGGGCTCCGCAGGAGACATGGGCACTTTAAGAAAGACTTTAGATCTGGTGTGCACTGGCTCCTCCCTCTATGCCCCTCCTCCAGACCTCAGTTAGAGAAACTGTGCCCAGAGGAGACGGACAGTACGAGGAAAGGATTTTTGTTAATCCAAGGGCAAGATTCATACCAGCCACACCAATCACACCATATAACTTGTGATATACTATCCAGTTAACAGTATGAAAACGACATAGCATCAGTCCAAGACCGATGAGACTATAACATAACCCTTATTTAAGCAATAACTATATACAAGTCTTGCAGAAGTAGTCCGCACTTGGGACGGGCGCCCA
This sequence comes from Pseudophryne corroboree, assembly GCF_028390025.1. NCBI lineage: Eukaryota > Metazoa > Chordata > Amphibia > Anura > Myobatrachidae > Pseudophryne > Pseudophryne corroboree. Next base: position 473,155,659 of record NC_086449.1, read on the forward strand.
GCATCCTCTACAGACTAGGAGAAAAAGATTTACCGGTAGGTTTAAAATCTTATTTTCTCTTACGTCCTAGAGGATGCTGGGGACTCTGTAAGGACCATGGGGATTATACCAAAGCTCCCAAACGGGCGGGAGAGTGCGGATGACTCTGCAGCACCGATTGAGCAAACAGGAGGTCCTCCTCAGCCAGGGTATCAAACTTATAGAACTTTGCAAAGGAGTTTGAACCCGACCAAGTAGTAGCTCGGCACAGCTGTAGCGCCGAGACCCCTCTGGCAGCCGCCCAAGAAGAGCCCACTTTCCTAGTGGAATGGGCCTTGACCGATTTAGGTAACGGCAATCCCGCCGTAGAATGCACCTGCTGAATCGTGTTACAGATCCAGCGAGAAATAGTCTACTTTGAAGCAGGGGCACCAATCTTGTTGGTTGCATACATGACAAACAGTGCTTCTGTTTTTCTGACTGTAGCCGATCTGGCCACGTAAATTTTCAAAGCCCTGACCACATCAAGGGACTCGGATCCTCCAAGTCACGCGTAGCCACAGGCACCACAATAGTTCATATGAAAGGATGAAGCCACTTTTGGCAGGAATTGAGGACGGGTCCGCAATTCCGCTCTATCCATATGGAAATCCAGATAGGGGCTTTTATGTGATAAAGCCGCTAATTCCGACACTCGCCTAGCCGAAGCCAAGGCTAATAACATGACCCCCTTCCAAGTGAGATTTTTCAACTCCACCGTTTTAAGTGGTTCAAACCAGTGTGACTTAATGAAACTTAACACCACGCTAAGGTCCCAAGGTGTCACCGGAGGTACAAAAGGAGGCTGAATATGCAGTACTCCCTTCACAAAAGTTTGTACTTCAGGGAGAGAGGCCAATTCCTTTTGAAAGAAAATGGATAAGCCGAAATCTGAACCTTAATAGATCCTAATTTTAGGCCGAAATTCACTCCAGTTTGCAGGAAGTGAAGGAAACGGCCCAGATGGAATTCTTTCGTATGAGCATTCCTGGCCTCCCACCAAGAAACATATTTTCGCCATATACGGTGATAATGTTTAGATGTCATGTCCTTCCTAGCCTTTATTAGCGTAGGAATGACCTCATCCGGAATACCCTTATCCGCTAGGATCCGGCGTTCAACCGCCATGCCGTCCAACGCAGCCGCGGTAAGTCTTGGAATAGACATGGCCCCTGTTGCAACCGGTCCTGTCTTAGAGGAAGAAGCCACTGATCTTCTGTGAGCATTTCCTGCAGATCCAGATACCAGGTCCTTCGTGGCCAATCTGGAACAATGAGGATTGTTCTCATTCCTCTCCCTTCTACCATTCTCAACACCTTGGGTATGAGAGGAAGAGGGGGAAATACATAGACCGATTGGAACACCCACGGTGTCACTAGGGCATCTACAGCTACTGCCTGAGGGTCTCTTGACCTGGTGCAATACCTCTGTAGCTTCTTGTTGAGGCGGGACGCCATCATGTCTATCTGTGGCAGTTCCCACTGACTTGCAATCTGTGCGAAGGCTTCCTAAAGAAGTCTTCTCTTGGATGCAGGTCGTGTTTGCTGAGGAAGTCTGCTTCTCAATTGTCCACTCCCGGAATGAACTGCTGAAAATGCGCTTACATGATTTTCCGCCCAGCGGAGAATCCTGGTGGCTTCTGCCATTTAAACTCTGCTCTTTTTGCCGCCTTGGCGGTTTACATGAGCCACTGCGGTGATGTTGTCTGACTGGATCAGAACCGGTAGGTCGCGAAGCAATGTTTCCACTTGCCGAAGGGCGTTGTATATGGCCCTCAGCTCCAGGATGTTGATTTGAATACAAGTTTTTTGACTTGACCCAAAGACCTTTGAAGTTTCTTCCCTGTGTGACTGCTCCCCCACCGCGGAGGCTCGCGTCCTTGGCTACCAGAATCCAGTCCTGGATGGCGAACCTGCGACCCAGCAGAAGGTAAGCACTCTGCAGCCACCATAGGAGAGACACCCTGGCCCTAGGGGACAGGGTGATTAACTGATGCATCTGTAGATGTGATCCGGACTACTTGTTCCGTAGATCCCATTGGAAAGTCCTCGCATGGAACCTGCCGAAGGGAATGGCCCCGTAAGATGCCACCATCTTTCCCAGGACCCGAGTGCAGTGATGCACTGACACCTGTTTTGGCTTTAATAGGTTTTTTACCAGAGTCATTAGTTCCTGGGCCTTCTCTATCGGAAGATAAACCCATTTCTGGTCCGTATTCAGAATCATACCCAAGAAGGGCAGACGAGTCATAGGAACCAGCTGTGACTTCGGGATATTGAGAATCCAGCCGAGTTGCTGTGACACCTTCAGCGAAAGTGACACGCTGTTCAACAACTGCTCTTTTGATCTCGTCCTTATTAGGAGATCGTCCAAGTATGGGATAATTGTGACTCCTTGCTTGCGTAGGAGCACCATCATTTCCGCCAATTACCCTGAAATTGTTAATGACAATACTGTACCGTAATTCTCAGGTACGCCTGATGGGGTGGGAACATGAAGGTATGCAGCCTTTATGTCTAGATACACCATAAAATCCCCCCCTTCCAGGCTGGCGATGATCGCTCTGAGGGATTCCACCTTGAATTTGAACCTTTTCAAGTATAGGTTCAGCGATTTTAATTTTAAAATAGGTCTGACCGAACCGTCCGGTTTCGGGACTACCGCTAAGGTTGAGTAATATCCCCTTCCTTGTTGAAGGAGGGGAAGCTTGAGCACCACCTGTTGGAGATACAATGTGTGAATTGTATTTAATATTATCTCCCTTTCTGGGGGAGAAGCCGGTAGGGCCGATAAGGAAAACCGGCGAGGAGGCACCTCTTCGAATTCCAGCTTGTAACCCTGAGAAACAATTTCTATTGCCCAGGGATCCACCTGTGAGTGAACTCAGATGTAGCTGAAGAGTCAAAGACGTGCTCCCACTGGGGCAGACTCCCCTAGCGGAGCCACAGCGTCATGCGGTGGATTTAGTAGAGGCCGGGGAGGACTTCTGTTCCTGGGAACTAGCTGGAGTAGGGTGTGGTTCATCAAATCGACAGTGTCTAGGTCGACAATGTTTAGGTCGACCACTATAGGTCGACAGTCACTAGGTCGACATGGATGGAAGGTCGACAGGGTTTCTAGGTCGACATGTGCTAGGTCGACAGGTCTAAAGGTCAACATGAGGATTTTATTTTTTTTTGTGTCGTTTTCTTCGTAGAGTGACCGGGATCCCAAATTAGTGCACCGCGTCCCCTCGCATGGTGCCTTCGCTCCGCTACCGCTTCGCTCGGCACACTTTACCGTTCAAATCGTAGTCCACGTGGATCGTTAAGTATGAAAAAGTTAAAAAAAGAAAAAAAAATTGAAAAACTCATGTCGACCTTTAGACCTGTCGACCTAGCACATGTCGACCTAGAAACCATGTCGACCTTCCATCCATGTCGACCTAGTGACTGTCGACCTATAGTGGTCGACCTAAACATTGTCGACCTAGACACTGTCGATCTTCAGACCGGATCTCGTGCCCTGCGCCCTAACCTCTGGTAAGAAAGGACGCTCCTCATACTTTCTTGGTTTTTTTTTTTTTTTTTTTTTGCGACCGAAAGGACTGCATTTGATAATTTTGTGCTTTCTTAGGCTGTGAGGGAATATAAGGCAAAAGATCAGATTTACCAGCTATAGCTGTGGAGACCAGGTCCGAGAGCCCTTCTCCACACAATTCCTCACCCTTGTAAGGTAAAACCTCCATATGCCTCTTTTAGTCGGCATCACCTGTCCATTGCATGTTCCACAGGACACGTCTAGCAGAAATCGACATAGCGTTGACTCTAGAACCCAGTAGACCAATGTCTCTTTGAGCATGTCTTATATATAAGACAGCATCTTTTATATATCCCAGGGTCAATAACATGGTATCCTTATCTAGGGTTTCAATCTCCGCTGATAAGGTATCTGTCCACGCTGCTACAGCGCTATAAATCCCTGCCGACACAATCGCCGGTCTGAGTAGTGTACCAGAATGTGTGTAAATGGACTTCAAAGTACTTTTCTGCATGCTATCTGCAGGATCCCTGAGGGTAGCTGTATCTTGGTATGTCAGCGCTACCTTTTGGGTAAACGTGTCAACGCCTTGTCCACCCTAGGGGAGAATTCCCATCGTATCCTGGCCCTAGCAGGGAAAGGATACACCATGAGAATTCTTTTGGGAAACTGCAGTTTCTTGTCTGGAGATTCCCGCTCTTTTTCACACAATTCATTTGGTTCATGAGAGGGGGCAAATGTTATCTCAGCTTTCTTCCCCTTAAACATGTGTACCCTCGTGTCAGGGACAGATTGGTCATCAGTGATATGCAAAACATCTTTTATTACAATAATCATATATTGAATACTTTTCTGCCGGTTTTGGCTGTAACTTTGCATCATCGTAGTCGACACTGGAGTCAGACTCTGTGTCGGTATCAGTGTCTATTATTTTGGATAGTGGGCGTTTTGAGACTCTAAAGGTCCCTGCAACATAGGGACAGACATGGGTAGATTCCCTGTCTGTTCTCTAATCTTTTGTGCAATAAATTTACCTCAGCACTTAATTCCACATATCCAGTCAGGTGTCGGCGTAGTCGACGGAGACACCACACACACACATTTGCTCCATCTCCTCCTTAGAAGAGCCTTTTACCTCAGACATGTCGATACACCCGTACCGACACACCACACACTCAGGGAATCCTCTTATCTGAAGACAGTTCCCCCACAAGGCCCTTTGGAGAGACAGAGAAAGAGTATGCCAGCACACACCCAGCGCTAATACCCCCGGAAAAACACACAATGTGTTTACCCAGTAGCGCTGTAATACTATTATTTGCTGCCAATGATGTGCCCCCCCCCCCTCTTCTCTGAAACCCCCTTTCACCGTGGATAAGCAGGGGAGAGTCCGGGGAGCTTCCTCTCAGCTGTGCTGTGGAGAAAATGGCGCAGGTGAGTGCTGAGGGAGAAGCCCCGCCCCCTCGGTGGCGGGCTTCTGTCCCGCTTAAATATAATAAAAACTGGCAGGGGCTCTTTATATATACAGTGCCTAGCTGTATATATATCTCTTTTGCCAGAAATGAGGTTTATATTGCTGCCCAGGGCGCCCCCCCTGCGCCCTGCACCCTTACAGTGACTGCCGTGTGTGAGGTGTGTGGGAGCAATGGCGCACAGCTGCACTGCTGTGCGTTACCTCAGTGAAGATCATGAAGTCTTCTGCTGCCTCTGAAGTCTTCTTTTACTTCTCATACTCACCCGGCTTCTATCTTCCGACTCTGTGAGGAGGATGGCGGCGCGGCTCCGGGACGAACTCCAGGGTGAGACCTGTGTTCTGACTCCCTCTGGAGCTAATGGTGTCCAGTAGCCTAAGAAGTAGAGCCTTGTAACTCACAGAAGTAGGTCTGCTTCTCTCCCCTCAGTCCTGTGAGAGGTGCGGCTGCGGTGCGTGTGGTGCCTGCTGCCGTGCAGGTGTAGCTTCGGTACTCACCAGGCGCCGCTCTCTCACCTTCAGGTACCGGAACCCTCAACGGACCTGGAAATCTTCAATCGGATCCGGACACGGCGATTCCCTCTCGGAGCTGACCGGCGACCGAGCTGAGGAGAGAATAGGTTACCTTAAAGGGGGTATCGACCCTTCTTCCACTGGAACAGGGGATACCCCAGGGGTGACCGCGACCTTCACCGGTTGGGTGAAAGGTCATAACTGGCACAAAGCCTCAGCCACCCAGCTTTCACACACTCGCGCTCTCGCACGTAGTGTGATTAAAAGGATTCTCACGTCCGTGAGCAATCCCGATTCCGGCGCTCGGGGACAGACAAGGGACAAACGCACACAGATGTTACTCACCGTCAGTTTCGCACTGCGAACGTCTTCTTCTCTTACAGGTCCCTGTAAGGAGGTAAACAAACAAGCAAACAGCCGTGCAGGGCCTAACTCTAACCTAGTGTCACACCCTATACTAACTACAACGGCAGAGCCCTCAAACTAGCTCTGTGGGTGTGGTGCAACAAAACTAAACACACTTAACGAGCTCACACTTTGCCCCGCACGGTAACATACATCACGATACACAATGCAAGCGACGGTATGGTCCCTTTAGTTACCCGACTCAGAACACCCAGTAGTGGGGGCCGCACAGCTCACCCACCTACCGTACTCTCTTCTTAGGGGCTCAGGCCAAGCGGGCCTGTCTACCTAACACCTCAGGGTGGCCTGGGCCTAGCGCCCAGTGCCACCTTTATTCACCTCGGAGGCACTTACCCACTGGGCCTAGTGCCCCCCCCCCCTGACTACACACAGGCCGGAGGCCTGACTTCACCCACGGGCCTAGTGCCCGCCTAACTTGTCACCCGTTGGGTGACCTGGGCCTAGCGCCCAGCGTCACCTACGGATATCCCTAGCTGGCCAGAATACCCTAGGGTCTAAAGCCCTCTAATGCCCCACAGGCCTATTGCCTGATATGCCCCTCGGGCCTAATGCCCGCCTAACCGTCCCACAGGCCGGTGGCCTGACTATCCTTATGGGCCTAGTGCCCAACCTGTGCCCCCAGGCCTAGTGCCTGCCTATCTTGGCCACGGGCCTGGAGGGCCCGACTACATGCCCCACGGGCCAGGAGGCCCGACTAAATGCCCACGGGCCGGGAGGGCCCGACTACATGCCCACAGGCCGGGAGGGCCTGACTGTGCCCACGGGCCTATTGCCCGAACACCCGGTGGTCTAGGGAGGAGCGGGTACAGGGGCACCTGAAAAGGGCCTACCTGACCCGCTGGGAGAGGCACCAGCTTCGTCAGCTCTTTTCTTCCCACCCCTGGTGACCTCTCCGCCGCTCTTCTTCAATCTTCGGCCGCTGGCCCGTCCTGGCCAGCGGCGCCGCCGTCGCCTCGCCGCGTCCAGCCGCCGCTGGACATCTTCCTGCCGCCGGACGTCTTCAGGCCTCTTCCGCGGCCACCCGAACTCCGACCACGATCTCTTCTTCCTCGCGCTCTTCCGCGCGCGCGGTGTTCTCGGCTCCCGCCCAGCGTCTCCCCCTACGCGCTCCTGCGCGCCGTCCTATCTTCAGGCTCCCGCCCGGCGTCTGACGTCAGACGCCGGGGGCGGGGCCTATGACGCGGCGAGTGCCGATTGGCTCGCCGCGCCCCTCTCCGATTGGCTGCCGCTTCGGGAGCCGCGATTGGCTCCCGGAGGGCGCCAACATTCAAATGCCCCTGCAGCCTCTGGTCCGGTGCAGGGAAAAGGGTAATCCCTGCACCGGACACCCGCCGCCGCCACACACTGACAGGCGCTGGGGACAGACAAGCTGTCCCAGCGCTGTCAGAGACATTGTCCCGCAGGGGACACAGGCGCCCTGGCTGCTGCAGCTGGAATGTGTCCTGTAAAACAGGACACATTCCCACAGTCCCTCGATGCAGGGAGTCTGTTGCCAGCAGGCTCCCTGAAAATAAAAAACCTAACAAATATACTTTCTGTCAGGAAGCTCAGGAGAGCTCCCTGTAGTGCACCCATCTCCTCTGGGCACCGTATCAAACTGAGGTCTGGAGGAGGGGCATAGAGGGAGGAGCCAGTGCATACCAGATCTAAAGTCTTTCTTAAAGTGCCCATGTCTCCTGCGGAGCCCGTCTATCCCCATGGTCCTTACGGAGTCCCCAGCATCCTCTAGGACGTAAAAGAAATAAATGTTACATCAATGCTGATTGGTTGCAATGGGCAACTTCCCCACTGGCTCACTTTTCCACTTTTATCACTGCTTAGTACATGTCCCCCTTAATGACAAAAAAATATACAGTAGTATCCAATCAGCTGCTGCATGGTCAGAAGTGTAAATATCTCTGTACTGTATATATGTGTATATGGTGCCATGGAATCATTTCTGTGCCTTAAAACTTATATGACAAACATATAAGTAATAGTATATTAAATTATATTCAAATAAAAAATGACACTAAGCTAAAGAATAGTGTTAAAGATAGATGGCCCATCATGTTTAGAAGATATCACAATAGATAACGGGGGTCATTCAGACCTGATCACTGCTGTGCATTTTCGCACAGCGGGCGATCGGGTCCTTACTGCACATGCACTGCAATGCGCACGCGTGTCAGACGACAACAAAGGGCACCGCTGTTCAGCGACGGGATGGTGCGAAAAATACGATTGTACAGGCGTTCGCAAGGTGATTGACAGGAAAAGACAGTTTGTGGGTGGTAACTGAGCATTTACAGGGAGTGTCCGGAGAAACGCAGCCGTGTCCAAGCGTTTTCAGGGAGGGTGTGTGACTTCAGCTCCGGCCCTGATCAGCGTGAATCTATCGGAGTAGGCGCTGGGCTTCGCACACACTGCACAAAATGAATTTTAGCAGCTCAGCGTACACATAGGAACACACACTCCCCCTGGAGGCGGTGACTATGTGAATGCAGGTTAGCAAAATTTGCAGCCCAGCGATCAGGTCTGAATGACCCCCAATATCTCTCACAGTATTCTTTCAAATGCAATTGGAATGTCTACGGACCAAGATGAAAAGAGACAGAATTGTCCTGGGTGGTGCATAAATAGATTTTTATTAAAATATTACTTTTTTTATTCACATATTAAAAATGGTAAATTGTCTAATAAAACCTGCAAAATAAAATACAGACATAAACTGGGGCTAATTGGCAGCTTTAATCCCTGCAGCATGGGGAAAGTCTATTCAATTAAATAGGCTTTTTCCCCGCTCCTAAAAATCTGGATATCAGGCGCAGAAATCCACCGATTCCACGTAAATTGTGGAAGCAATGGGTTATTCCCGTGCATGAACCCTTAATTTTGCAGTTTTTACGGCCTGTCTGACATCGGACATTCAAGCACGGGGTAATTCTCGCCAATTGGATTGCATCGGCACAGCAATTAGCCTTGGCGTAAACCCTGCAGCTAACTGATTACGCCCCTAATGTGTTGAATAGGAAGAAAAGTAGTGTGATTAAAAATTGCTGTGTACGATGTACCCACTGCAATATCTGTGCAATAAATACAGTTATAATCCAAAGGATATTGTGTTGTATCTTATTAAATGTGAAAAGTTATTACTTATGTTATAAGGGGGAAAAAATCACTTGAAGTTCATAGGGTGAATAGATTTGTTTAGTATCACTTATTAGCCATATTTCAATCTTATTGGCAGAATCCTATCATCATCCAATTGACCACTTTCTTTTAGTGCAGATCAGAGTGTTCATATAACGGCGTCTTGCTGTATTCCCGTATATTTGTCTCTCATATGATCTTATAGAGATCTCAGTCCATCACACATTAAATCATTAGTGAATATTCATTCATGTGTGGTAGCACCCCCTACAATTATTTTGGGATCCGGTCTGAAGGTCGACAGTGTCTAGGTCGACCACTATAGGTCGACAGTCACTAGGTCGACATGGATGGAAGGTCGACAGGGTTTCTAGGTCGACATGTGCTAGGTCGACAGGTCTAAAGGTCGACATGAGTTTTTCACATTTTTTTCTTTATTTGAATTTTTTCATACTTAACGATCCACGTGGACTACGATTGGAACGGTAATCTGTGCCGAGCGAAGCGGTAGTGGAGCGAAGGCACCATGCCCGAAGCATGGCGAGCGAAGCGAGCCATGCGAGGGGACGCGGTGCACTAATTGGGGATCCCGGTCACTCTACGAAGAAAAAAAAATTCAACCTCATGTCGACCTTTAGACCTGTCGACCTAGCACATGTCGACCTAGAAACCCTGTCGACCTTCCATCCATGTCGACCTAGTGACTGTCGACCTATAGTGGTCGACCTAAATACTGTCGATTTGATGAACCACACCCAATTATTTTACCATTTGAAGCATAATATTAAGATACTAAACTCTATACATTATATTATAAGTCCTGTGCGCTTGGCTTCCATTTGTAACTATATCAAAAGGCCAGTAGACAATATAAATGGAACAATTACATGAAATACAATCCTCTTGCACATGTGCAAATGCCTATTCTATGTTCATCCCATGTAATCTCATCACAGACCATATAATGTAAGCAGAACAGCTTACAGAGTACAGTATCAAAACAGAAAGGCAAATATTAGCATTTCCCATGAGAACCAGTAAGATCAGCCATGTGTAATACATTGTAAAATAAGCTTTAAAAACTTGACACTTTCTATGGGCAGGTTTCATATATATCCATCATCTAATTCAATGCATGTGCTTGGACTCAAACATTCAAGCAATAACAATTTATTATTGATTTAGGCCCTTATTCAGCTTGGTTCACAATAGTCCAAAAATCGCAAGCGGGCGATTTTTGGACTATTGCGCATGCGCTGTGACCGCACAGCACATGTGCAGACTTTTCCACAGTGCAATTGCATTCTGGGAGGATGCTATCGCACTGTAATTGACAGCGGTGGGCTTCGGAACGGCTGTGAATCGGCGTTAGGTGGGGTGGTCCAGACAGTGCAGGCGTGTCCTGACCGTTGTAGCGGCGGCCACTTAACATCACAAGTAGCCATTGAGAACAAAAAAATGGCGGCGGTCCGGCTGCATACACAGCCTAGCTGCGTATGCAGGGGGGGTCAACCCTAATTTCAGATTCAGTGATGCAACTGCAACTGATTTGCAGTTGCAATGCTGGCCGCCGATTAGCATGCTGGGGGGCCTTGCCCTGTGCTGGGTGGCACCCAGCATGCAATTCTAGGCAGTTGCAGTTTTGCGTTTTTAGCAAAGCTACAACTGATGCTGAATAAGGTCCTTAAGTCTGCATAGGTTATCTTCTCTAGGCCTTTAATAAATGTGATTATTAAAGAATGTAAAGACCATAGGCAGAATATAGAAACTGCTGTTTAAATATACTGTATAAAGCCTAGCCTGCCACACATTCACTTGTGAATGTTGGACCTGATTGCTGAAATGCTGTATCTATGTCTGGAGACAGGATCCGGTCTGAAGATCGACAGTGTCTAGGTCGACAATGTTTAGGTCAACCACTATAGGTCGACAGTCACTAGGTCTACAAGGATGGAAGGTCGACAGGGTTTCTAGGTCGACATGTGCTAGGTCGACAGGTCTAAAGGTCGACATGAGTTTTTCACATTTTTGGGGGGGGGGGATTTTTTTCATACTTAATGATCCACGTGGACTACGATTGGAACGGTAAAGTGTGCCGAGCGAAGCGGTAGCGGAGCGAAGGCACCATGCCCGAAGCATGGCGAGCGAAGCGAGCCATGCGAGGGGACGCGGTGCACTAATTTGGGTTCCCGGTCACTCTACGAAGAAAACGACACCAAAAAATAAAAATAAATCCTCATGTCGACCTTTAGACCTGTCGACCAAGCACATGTCGACCTAGAAACCCTGTCGACCTTCCATCCATGTCGACCTAGTGACTGTCGACCTATAGTGGTCGACCTAAACATTGTCGACCTAGATACTGTCGATAAAACGAACCACACCCCTGTAGACAACAGCATCTGTCTGGATGGCCTGGCCTAATCTGACTTCATTGCTGTCCCTGCCTACTGAATACAGTGTTCAGTGCACTCTAAGCTGGTAATGGTGGGGTGAATAACGAGTCGCAGTCAGTAAATCATGTGGAATACTATAAGAATTTATTGAATATGTTATTTGTTGCCCCAATTCCACTGAATTCATCTGCAATGATCTCCTTTATTGTGGTCTACATTGTCCCCCTCTTTATCTTTCTTTAAAAACCTTGCAAATTTATTACAGGTATTCTCTTTAGTGCGTATACAGTATTTGCATATTCTGATAAGTAAATCATGCAGGACCCAACACAGACAAATTGTCACTCACATATTTCCTAAAGATACTAAAAGTTCATTTGAACTGATCTGAATACCATGGAAGTAAGTGTACAATAATTTAGGGCCATCCACCATATGCAACTAAAGACAAAAACAGAAAATAGCTCAGAATATAGGGGGTCATTCCGAGCTGATCGCTCGCTGACGATTTTCGCAGCGGAGCGATCAGGTGAAAAATGCACACGCGTCGTACAGGTACAAAGCCCGTTGTGGTAGTGCACAGGTTGTAGCAAAGTTTTCAGTCGCACTGATGGCCGTAGGAAGATTGACAGGAAGGGGGTGTTTCTGGGTGTCAACTGACCGTTTTCAGGAAGGGTTTGCAAAAACGCAGGCGTGTCTGAAAAAACACAGGCGTGGCTGGGCGTTCGCTGGGCGGGTGTATGACGTCAAATCCGGACACGAATAGGCTGAAGTGATCGCAAGCGCTGAGTAGGTTCAGAGCTACTCTGAAACTGCACAAACTGTTTTTGGAGAGCTCGGCTGCACAAGCGTTCGCACTTAAAATAGACTCCCCAGTGGGCAGTGGCATAGCGTTTGCACGGCTGCTAAAAACTTGTTACGCACACCAGTGCTAACAGGAGTATACCGGTGTATGAACAGAGAGGGAAGCGAAGCAAACGAACTCACAGACAGTATAACATAACATACACAGGAGGTGATGGAATAACTAATAAACACAAAGTGAACGGAGAAGCCCAAAGGCTCAGGAATTGGGTGTCTCCCTAGTGTCAGGAATGCTCAGATGGAATAGAGCGGACAATGAAGCGATGTGTAGTGATTTAACATGTGGAGCACCTGAAATGATGTTGCTAAGAGCAACAGAAAAAACCCCAAAGGGTTACCAACGGGTGTGGGAATAAACTCCTTGGTCAGAGATAGAAATATAGACACAAGGAGAGTATCCACAATCCTAACCCCCCACTTGCAGGGCACAGGTTCAGCTTACTGCCACTAAACTGACACCTGGACGCCCTGCACAGTGAGGGAGGATTAAGCAAGCAGGTCTGAGAGTACAGCCGCAAACCTGCTGGGTTCACAGAATAGCAAAAGAACCCCAGCAGGTCAAACAACTGACTCCAGTCTTACTGCTAGGTCCGGATTGGCAGAATGAAGTACCGAATCCCAAGGCCTATTCGCAGTAAGCAACAAGTAAATACAAAGTCACACAGTACTAGCTAACTCTCTGGAACTGACTAACAAACAAAGATTCAGCAGCATTTGCCTAGCCTGAGAGGATGGTTTATATAGCAGGTGCTGTCCACGCCCCACTCAGGCCTCACAGACTGTAAGCACAAAACCAGCGCCGGATTCCCTGCCGTGCACAGAGCCTGTAACCACTACACAGTAAAAACCCGGACCGGAGTATCAGCTGCGCTCAGGTTACTTCGCTAACACTTGCCTCCCGGTTGCCATGGCGACGTGGCAGCACAGAGCAGGAGATCCTAACAGTACCCCCCTCTGACGAGGGGTCAAAGAACCCCTACCATTGGGTTTATCGGGGAACTGCGAGAAGAAAGAGCGTATCAGTCTGGGGGCATGAAGATCACAACTGCGCACCCACGACCGCTCCTCCGGGCCATACCCCTTCCAGTGCACCAAAAATGACAGCCGACCCCGAACCATCTTGGAGTCAAGAACCCTTTCAACCACAAACTCCCTCTGACCCCGTATCAGAAGAGGAGAAGGTCTTCCACTGGAAGAAGGATTACTAACCGCCAGTTTTAAAAGGGAACAATTAAATTTTTTATTGATACCCAATGAACGGGGCAGATCTAACTGAAATGCCACCGGATTGATAACCCTGGTGATCTTATAAGGGCCGATGAACCGGGGGCCTAACTTATGAGATGGCTGTCTCAACTTCAAATTCTTGGTGGACAACCAGACGAAGTCTCCTAATTTGAAGCTGCAGGGTCTTCTCCGCTTATCAAAAACCCTTTTGGTCACTAATGACACAGACACAAGGGCTTTCTTCACTTTCCTCCAAATACCCCTAAGGACCGAAACAACAGAGGAACCACCAGGCGTGGAATCCAGGGGGTCAAAAGAATTGGCCTTAGGATGATGCCCATACACACAAAGGAAGGGAGAGATCCCTGTAGCAGAGTGAGCCGCGTTGTTATAGGCAAACTCCGCCATGGACAGATGAGCAACCCAGTCAGTATGACACTTGGAGACATAACACCTGAAGAACTGCTCCAAGGACTGGTTCACCCTCTCAGTCTGCCCATTAGACTGTGGATGGTAGCCTGACGACAAGCTCACAGAAATCTAAAGATCAGAACAAAATGCCCTCCAGAATTTGGCCACAAACTGGGATCCACGCATAGGCGTGCGCAGGGGGGGTGCCTGGTGCGCACAGGCACCCCCTAATGTCCGGCAATCTGATCTCACATGCCTGATGCAGCGATCACCGAGCAGGCTGATTACTGTTCCCTCTGTGTTGCACCCTGTCAGGACTGCATTACTGACTGGACGCTTGGGTTAATCAAGGGTGCCACTGCAACCGGCTTTCAAACTCCCGGCTCCACCTCAATGTACAAAAACAGTGTGATGTGACGTGATGACATCATGCTACTCGCACGCCCACCCGTCACACGCCCACCTCTCTCCTATTTTATGCCAACGCCAGCCACTGATGAGGAGCAGCATGCAGCCAATGTTCCTCTTAGGGAGACAAATTCAATACTGGCAGGCGGTCGGCAGCAGCATTGACACGTAACGTGTTTTTTCCAGCAGCAGCAGTAACTAGTCTGCGACTGTCAGTGTCAGTGAGTGACTGCAGCTTGCAGGGGAAAGAGAGGGGGAGCCAGACCAGGCTGAGGAGGAGCAGTGTAATTGCAGTGAGTGCCATCAGAGGTGTATGTTTGGTGCACACCACAACATCTGACAATGAATCTGCATTATTAGGATTGGTACAAGGGTGGATATTTTATATTACGTTGACCGTCAATAGATGGAGTTAGACACGCCCAAAAGCGGTGCTAGACACACCCCTCCAACAGTGCACCCCCTAATAAAATGTGCTGCGCACGCCTATGGATCCACGGTCAGAGACCACATCAAGTGGCAACCCGTGGAGGCGCACAACATGCTGCATAAATAACTCAGACAGGCGTCTGGCCGATGGCAACCCAACCAGTGGAACGAAATGCGCCATCTTCGAAAACCTGTCAACGACAACCCAAATGGCTGTCATTCCCGAGGATTTGGGCAAGTCCACCACAAAATCCATGGAAATGTGGGTCCATGGCTTAGACGGAATAGAGAGTGGATGTAATGGGCCGACAGGAACCCCTCTAGGAGTTTTATTTCGGGCACAAACGTCACATGCCCGAACCCACTGATCCACATCCCTAGCCACCGAGGGCCACCACACCGCCCTAGACAGCAACTCCCGAGTTCTGGCAATACCCGGATGCCCTGCCGACTTCTTGGCATGGAATTCCAGGAACACTCGCTGTCTTAACCTAGGAGGCACAAACAAGAGACCTACCGGAAGGTTTGGAGGAGCCTGCTCCTGTGCTCTAAGGACTAATGACAAGAGGTCCTGGGTAATGCCCACTTTAATACATGATGGGGACACAATGGGCAATGGCTCCTCGGTGGTCTCTTGAACTGGAGCAAAACTCCGCGAGAGCGCATCAGCCTTGATGTTTTTTGACCCAGGGCGATATGTTATCAAAAAATTAAAGCGAGCAAAAAACAAAACCCATCGTGCCTGCCTGGCATTGAGCCGCTTCGCTGACTCTAAATATGCCAGATTCTTATGGTCGGTGAGAATTGAGACCACAAACTTAGCCCCCTCAAGCCAGTGTCTCCACTCCCCGAGTGCATCCTTTATAGCCAACAATTCCCGGTTACCCACATCATAATTCATCTCGGCAGACGAAAATTTACGGGAAAAGTAAGCACAGGGATGAAGGCGATTATCAGACACCCCCATCTGAGAGAGCACTGCCCCAATACCTATCTCAGAGGCATCCACTTCTACCACAAAAGGACGCTCTGGATCTGGGTGTCGCAGCACCTTGGCCGAGACAAATGCCCTTTTGAGACGGGCAAAGGCCGCTTTGGCCTCACAAGACCAGTGAGCAACATCCGCCCCTTTCTTAGTGAGTGCCACCAAGGGGGCCACTATAGACGAAAATCCAGCGATAAACCATGTATAAAAATTCGCAAAGCCCAGAAAACGCTGAAGCGCCTTCAAACTAGTGGGCTGCACCCAATCCAGGACTGCCTGTACCTTAGAACCCTCCATTTGGAAACCTTCTAAAGAGATAATATACCCTAGAAATGCGATTTGCTGGACTTCAAACTCGCACTTCTCCAGCTTCGCCCCAAGCTGGTGGTCTCTGAGTTTCTGGAGGACTAAGCGTACATGCTTCCGATGTTCCTCCAGGGAATGAGAGAAGATTAGGATGTCATCTAGATAAACAACTAAGAATCTATCCAAATATTCCCTGAGCACATCGTTCATGAATTCCTGGAAGACTGCCGGAGCATTAGAGAGCCCAAAAGGCATCACCAAATATTCATAATGCCCTGAGTGGGTATTAAAGGCAGTCTTCCATTCATCCCCCTCTCTTATTCGGATTAGATTGTAAGCACCGCGTAGGTCAATCTTAGAAAAAATGGTGGCAGTACGAAGCTGGTCAAACAAAACCGAAATGAGAGGCAGTGGGTACGAGTTTTTAATCATGATACGGTTCAATTCCCTGAAGTCGATGCAGGGTCGCAACGAACCGTCCTTTTTACCCACGAAGAAGAATCCCGACCCAACTGGGGACTGTGAGGGTCTGATAAATCCCTTAGCCAAGTTCTCCTGAATGTACTCTGCCATAGCCTGAGTCTCAGGACATGACAGGGAGTACAACCTGCTCTTGGGAAGCTTAGCATCCGGCAACAAATCAATGGCACAGTCATAGGGGCGATGGGGAGGTAGTACCTCCGCAACTTTTTTGGAGAACACATCCGCAAAATCTGCATAACATCCTGGCAATCCTGGCAAACTTAGCTGCGAGAGCCTGACTGGAAGGCTCAAGCAACTCCTGAAACAATCACTACCCCAACTAAGAATCTCCCCAGAGACCCAGTCAAATTGAGGGTTATGGGCCCTAAACCAGGGTAACCCCAAAACCAATGGGGCAAAAGAACAGACAGTCACATAAAAAGACAATTTTTCAGAGTGTGTGGCTCCAATAAACAAAGGAATTTGGCTGGTTCAGGAGGTAATTTTAACCTGGGACAATGGTTCCCCGTTTAACCCACAGATCTCAATCTCTGATGCCAAAGGTACTGAGGGAACAGAGTGTTCCAGGGCAAATTGACGGTCCATGAAAACCCCATCGGCCCCACTGTCAACAAAGGCCTCAGTCTTGACAGTTTGACCGAGGATCTCCAAAGTCACCGGAATGAGAAAAGTCTTTTTGGGAAATTCTGACTTCTGGCCTGACAGGATATTTCCTATCACCCTCAGGCCCTGAAGTTTTCCATTTTTTCTGGGCATGATACTACAACATGACCTTTATTCCCACAGTACAAACACAAACCCTGCTGTCTCCTCCGCGTCTTCTCACGCGAGGAGAGGCGGGTAGCCCCAATCTGCATAGGCTCCTCGGAATATTCCTCAGAGTCTGAGGTTCCCTTGGGAAAAAAGGAAACTGCGGTCTCCCTTTCAAGCCTACGCTCTCTCAGCCGTCTATCCACCCGGATGGATAACTGCATGAGCTGATCTAAGCTATCAGGCGAGGGATATTGTACCAGTTGGTCCTTTATCTGGTCAGAAAGGCCCCTTCGGTACTGGTTTCTCAGGGCTGGGTCATTCCACTGGTTATCATGAGCCAACCTCCGAAACTCCGTACTATAAACCTCAGCTGGCCGTCGCCCTTGCTTAAGAACCGTAATCTGAGCCTCGGCTGAAGCCATCTTGTCAGGGTCATCATACAAAATGCCCAGTGCCGTAAAAAAAGCATCAACACTTTTAAGCGACGGACAGTCAGGCTGTAACCCATATGCCCAGACCTGTGGGTCTCCTTGTAGCAAGGAAATCACCATGCCCACCCGCTGAATCTCCGACCCAGAAGACTGGGGCCTAAGCCTGAAATATAGCTTACAGCTCTCCTTGAAACAAAAGAACTGCGAGCGATCTCCAGAAAAACGATCCGGGAGATTTACTTTCGGCTCCTTAACCCCTGAACTTGCCGCTGCTGCTGCGGGAGCTCCGCTAGCGGCCTGCGGGGTGTTCATTTTAATGGACATCTCATTAAATTGTCGAGTCAGGACCTGCACCTGATCGACCACCTGTTGAAAAGTATTTTGAGGGGTATGCTCCATATTCCCACAAAATTTCAACATGAGTAGGGCTGCTGAATATGTTACGCACACCAGTGCTAACAGGAGTATACCAGTGTATGAACAGAGAGGGAAGCGAAGCAAACGAACTCACAGACAGTATAACATAACATACACAGGAGGTGATGGAATAACTAATAAACACAAAGTGAACGGAGAAGCCCAAAGGCTCAGGAATTGGGTGTCTCCCTAGTGTCAGGAATGCTCAGATGGAATAGAGCGGACAATGAAGCGATGTGTAGTGATTTAACATGTGGAGCACCTGAAATGATGTTGCTAAGAGCAACAGAAAAAACCCCAAAGGGTTACCAACGGGTGTGGGAATAAACTCCTTGGTCAGAGATAGAAATATAGACACAAGGAGAGTATCCACAATCCTAACCCCCACTTGCAGGGCACAGGTTCAGCAAACTGCCACTAAACTGACACCTGGACGCCCTGCACAGTGAGGGAGGATTAAGCAAGCAGGTCTGAGAGTACAGCCGCAAACCTGCTGGGTTAACAGAATAGCAAAAGAACCCCAGCAGGTCAAACAACTGACTCCAGTCTTACTGCTAGGTCCGGATTGGCAGAATGAAGTACCGAATCCCAAGGCCTATTCGCAGTAAGCAGCAAGTAAATACAAAGTCACACAGTACTAGCTAACTCTCTGGAACTGACTAACAAACAAAGATTCAGCAGCATTTGCCTAGCCTGAGAGGATGGTTTATATAGCAGCTGCTGTCCACGCCCCACTCAGACCTCACAGACTGTGAGCACAAAACCAGCGCCGGATTCCCTGCCGTGCACAGAGCCTGTAACCACTACACAGTAAAAACCCGGACCGGAGTATCAGCTGCGCTCAGGTTACTTCGCTAACACTTGCCTCCCGGTTGCCATGGCGACGTGGCAGCACAGAGCAGGAGATCCTAACAAAACTAGCTAGCGAGCGATCAACTCGGAATGACCCCCCTAGAGTTAATGATCTCTATGTTGCTCTCTCTATGAGGACCATACAGAGATGCAAGAAAAGGGTGCTGATGTAGTCATTCAATGCTAAACATTGATCCTTGTATACTACAGCTGCCTGTGTGGAAAGCAGAGTCTTTGCAACATACAGGTCAATTCATCTCCATGCCACAATATTTTTGTAGCAGTTGCTCTTTGGGATGCAGCTCAGTAAACCAGCAACACACTGCATCAATGGCCCATCCGATGTTTGTTAAAACTGTTGATTGTGTAAACATACTGTTGCATTTGTCAGACTGATCACGATATGAAATGTTTAGGCAAGCAATTGTATTAAAATGAAATTGTGGACAGTAAATATTTAACATTTCCAAATAACATTTGTGAATATATAATGTAATGAGATGCTGTCAGGATCTCAGCAGTTGAAATCCTGATGGTCAGAATGCCAACAGCAGCATCCCAATGGTAAGTAATGGGATTAGTGTAAGGATTAGGCACTAGGGGGACGGTTTGGGATAGGCTGAGGGGGGAAGGGGGGAGGAGCATTATGGTTAGGCTGCAGGGGGGCAGTGGTGGTTAGGATTCGATTGTGGGGGGGGATGCGGTTAGGATTAGGCTTTTGAAGAGGATGGTTAGGGTGAAGATGCGGGAGGCCGATTAAGGTTAAGATTAGGGTTAGGTAAAGTATACTCACGGATGCCACTGTCGGTATTCTGACCATCAGGATGGTGACTGCAGGGATATCGATTCCATCCCAATGTAATAATGTCTGTGTTTACTGTCAAGGATTCTACTTACTCTCTGATAGTTTCAATTATTTTCTCCATGGCATCCTCCCAGCAGTAGGCTTTTACTGACTGTATGTTGTCAATGATTTCAGATGTAATCACAAGCCTCTCATTGATCTTTCCTGCTCTCCTGTCTCTATGAGATATTGGTTTAAGAAGTAAGGATATGTAATCAGTTGGTCACTTAATCCACAAGTATGCAATTATACAATCTTAGTTTTGTAACACTGATTGTTGACACCACTAATAGACAAAATGTAAGAATCAACTGTTGCTACAAAATACACATTTCGTATTGGTGTTATATACAGCATACCACAAAACACATACAGCAAGAATTAATTCTGTAAGTTGGTAATGTTTAGCTAGAGTCGGATATCAATTCTGTGTATACTGTTTTTATAATTGTCGTGTTCTGATATCAGAAAGTGCTAATTATACCCTAAAGCTGCACTACACGCACCTCTGATGATGGAAGTACGTACCTCATATTCTGGTCATGGCTGCAGCAACAGGATGCTACCATTGTAGTGAAAAAGGCGCCTCCTGGGACTCAACTAGTGCTGCAACTATAATGAGTAGTGAGGGAATGGCTTCAAACTGGCCAAATCCAGACCACCAAGAAAAGTAAGAGCAGATGGCCTCCCTCATCTGTCAATGCTTACATCAGTGGTTTCCAAACTTTTTTGAATCACGGCGCACTAGAATATCAGATTTTTTTTCACAGCACCCCTAGGCCAAAAATGTCTTATTGAGATATTTAGAAAGAAATATTACATTAAGTAGATCGCGTTTATGTCATCCTTAGGGTCAGTTGTGTGGTGAGGGATAAGATTTGCTTCTGTTTGGCCACATATTTTATGACTGGCAGCCACCAGCACTGGTTTTGCCTATTATACTGACCATGAATAATTTTAATTGGTCCTGGACCACAAACCCAGGGCACCCCTGCAAGTGTCCCGAGGCACCCCAGAGAGTCACGGCTCACAGTTTGGGAACCTCTGGCTTACATGAATGTCTGTGTGTCATTATCAGTCTGCAATGGTTATTTACAGAGAGAATATTGGGAGTCATTCCGACCCGTTCGCACGCTGCAGTTTGTCGCAGTAGTGCGAATTGGTCGAAACTGCACATGCACTGCGCACGCGCATCGTCGCTGGGCAGCGACGCCCCAGTGGAAAAAGTGATCGCAGCGGCGATCGCAAGAAGACTGACAGGCGGGAGGCATTCCGGGGCGTCAACTGACCGTTTTACAGGCATGGTGAGGCGAACGCAGGTGTGTCCAAGCGTTTGGAGGGCGGATGTCTGACGTCAATTCCGGGACCTTCGTCACTGGATCCGTCGCACAGGGTAAGTAAGTCTGACCCTGGTCTTGTTTTGCAGGAAACTTTTTTAGCATAGCACGGCAGCACAAGCGATCGCAGCCCTGCTATGCTAAAATACACTCCCCCATAGGCGGCGTCAAGTTGATCGCACGAGCAGCAAAAAGTTGCTACGTGCGATCAACTCGGAATGAGTGTTCTTGTCCACTGTATGGTGCTAAGCTTTGGACCCAGCATGCACCTTATTTTGCAAAAGTGCACCTAGATTTCTGCCTGGGTGTACGGATCAAGATGGCAGCATTTGCGAAGAGCAGATGCTGTATTATGCAGGACAGTGGACAACAAGATATCCTTCTCCATAGCAACATTTTTCCTTTGAGCAGGGTTGGACTGGCCCACAGGTGTACAGGGAAATTCACTGGTGGAGCTCACTGCCTTAAAGCCCCACCCCCTCCTCTAGGTGTCAGCAACTTGGTGGAGAAGAATCATAGATGAACTTAGGTACTCGGTTTGTTTCTATGGAAACAATACCAAGATTAGCCCTCCTATCAATTAATGTGGGTGCTTCTGAAACACTCCTGCCCTCTCCTTTATAATGGGGCATGTCCTCTGTAATGGGGGGCCATCTGTGGTAGCTGGCCACACCATAAAGCTTGGGCCCCTACCACTGTATTCGTTGGTAGGCCCTTCATGCCCCAGTCCATACTTGTCTACTCTTCCGGAAGTTGTGTGGGAGACTCACAATTTTCTGGGAAGTCCTCTGCACCACTGCAACAGTAGACAGATCCGCCACATTCTACCCACTTCCTAGTGAAGTGGGCAGAATTGCATACCTTATGTACGGGGGGGGGGGGGCTACATGATGCAAATCATGTTATTTTAGCCCACCTCTTCCCAGCAGACTCAAGAATCAAGGCACTTTCCTGCGATAAGGGTGGGGTTCTCCTGATTTTTGTGTTATGCAGCAGCTGCATTTCATAGATAACCTCCTGTGTTTTAGTTATGGTCATTGTGAGTTTCTACGTCAAAGTGAGATTTTGTCAGATGATGTCAGCCCCCCCTTGGTAAAATCTGCAACCCGCAGAGACTGCCAAGTAGTGGCAGTATCTTCCCTTTGGAAGCACTTGCTGCTATCACAGCCAGACAGGCAGTACCAGGGGGAGGTGTTTTTCCCCCTGGAACTGCCAGTCCAGACTGTAATAGCCGAAAGAGTGCTTCCCCAGGTGAACACACTCCACTGCTATACTGGCATGCCTATCTGTCTTCTAGGGGCTGCAGTCCCTAGAAGCCAGCATGTAGTACCTGGCATTGCCGGACTTAAGCAGCACTCCCTGATTTAGACTGCACCTCCCATTGTGATTAAGCCCGGCCTCCCAGTGACATCAGATCAGTCAGCAGGAGGGCAAGGAGGTGGCGTAATCAGCCAGACATGATGCAGACCGCCCAGACAGACAGGTATGGTGCCACTGCTGGTCAATGTGATTCTGTGTGTAGGTGTGACTCTGGGGAAGATTTATGACAGTTTGGAGAGAGAGAAAGTACCAACTAATCAGCAGCTGTAATTTTACAGGCTGTGTTTAAAAAGATGCCAGTAGCTGATTGGTTGGCACTTTATCTCTCTCTACTTTATGAGGGGTGTGCAATAAGTTTCTGGATGTGCAATGTATAAGTAAACACAATCTGACTGTCTGGTTGTGAACTGTAATCTCTGACTAAAGTTCTTGTGAAATGTCTAGGCACAGAACCATTGCACACCGAAGAGGCCAGTATGTTCATTTCCATCACAAACTTTTTATAGAGCTCAATAGAGGCCACTGGAGAGCCATGATCTTCTACAACTACAAGAGTGGTCTGTGAGAGCAGGATGGTGTTGACCAACTGTGAGCTGCTTTTGGGGAGGAAACAAAATCCCGAACCACTGTGTTTGAATGGTTTGCAAAATTTCAGCATGGGGCATGGTCCCTGGAAGATGAGGAGCACTGTAGCCCACCAGTGTCCAGCTTCACAGAAGACAATGTTGCTGCTGTCCGGGCCACCGTTGAGGTGGACGCCAGTGTGACTGTGGCCCAGTTAGAGAATGAGATAGGCATCTAATTGGAATCCATCCACTTGATACTCCACAAAAAGCTTGGCCTGAGCAAGGTTTCTGTATGCTGGGTGCCTCATCAGCTGACTAGAGAACTGAAGGAGGCTTGGATGACAGATTCGATGATGGTCACTCAAACTCTTTCCTTGAGATCATCAGTGGATCTAAATCCTGGACCTATAGTTACGACCCAGAGACTAAACAACAGTAGGCCTAGCAAACCCCAGTTGGAGATGAACCCCACAGAAGTGCCGAAGTGAGCGCAGCATGGCAAAGCAAACGGTGGCTGATTTTGTGGCCAAGACTAGTCATGTAGCTACCATACCACTCGTACAGCAGCGCACTATCACTAGGGACTGGTACGCCAACCAATGCATGCTGCAATTGCTGGAAGTCATTTCTAGGCACGTCCAAGAACTCACACTTGTGATGCATGTCATCCATTAGACAAGTATAATGATATATATCTTCCACTGTCTAAAATACATATTCTACAATGAAAACAAGCTTTGTATGACTATTATTAATACATTTCAATATGTATATTTCATTGCATTAATAAATTACAAACGAAAGATGGCTCTTACCTATAATTCATCATCCGTCTTCCCAACCACGCTTGAAATAGTGCAAGAATAATAAGGAAACCTAGACCACAGAGAGCAGAGGCCTGCAGCAAGTCCCAGATCAGACCAATCAAAAGAGCCACTTGCAGTGGAGCAATCCATACATAATGAGCCAGGGCCAGGCCCTACAAAGTCAAAGCAGAATTTAGGTCAAATGGGAGATAATTTAAATGACAGATTACACCTCTAAGAAAGTATAATGATTATATCATATTTTACAAAGGTGCATAAATGGAATAAAGATACGGGAGGCAGTCAATTGACCGCCTGTCAGGATCCCTGCGGTCAGGATACCGACGCCGGAATCCAGACACCAGCTGAAATACTGGCGGTTGGAGTCCTGACCGCCGGCTGGTTACCCCTCTTGGGTGGTGGTCCACGAAGGTTGCCGCCGGGCCCGAAGCATGGCGAGCACAGCAAGGCCCTGAGGGGACACGCTGCGCTCGCCGCTGGGATCCCAGCTGTTGGGCTCCCAGGATCCCGACCACCGGGATCTCGTACTGATCCCAAAGAAACAGTAAATTACACCACTGGGCAATTTCTATAGATGCATCAGAACATTCTTGAATACTGTATCTCCTCAATTTTTCAATGAGATCTTTTAATTGTGCAGGAAAAGGACAAAAATTATACTGTTGTCACCTAATTCAAATGAAATGGACTGATCGACTCTGCATGTATGTGCCCCAGGATGGCCAAGCAGGGTCGGTTCTACACCTTGTGGCACCCAGTGCGAAAGTCTTCACTGCCCCCCACCCCTGTGGGAAAACAGTTAAGTGTGTGTCAAAAATAGGGTGTGACTTCATAGGGGTGGGGTGTGGCTACAGGGGAGGGGCATGGCCACAGTTAGCTTTGCCCCAAGTAGTTGTGCCCCCACTTGATTTGCCCCCAGTAGATTTGCCCCCTGTAGCTATGCCCCCAGTAGATTTGCCCCCTGTAGCTATGCCCCCTGTAGATTTTCCCCAGTAGCTGTGCCACCTATAGCTATGCCCCCAGTAGATTTGCCCCAGTAGTTGTGCCCCCTGTCGCTGTGCCCCCAGTTGTTGTGCCCCCTGTTGCTGTGTCCCTTAGTAGCCGCTTCCAAACACACACACAAAAAAAGTGTGCGGGTAGGCGGCGGGCACCTGCGGGGTGTCTGCAACCACGCTCCCAGGCCACAGCGCCCTGGGCGCAGGCACTGCTTGCCTGCACCAAGAACCGCTCCTGTGGCCAAGTAACAATGCAGAAACCATTGCACTGAAAAATCATATCAATGTTTCAGCATCTTTCAACACTGTTTCTTCTACTGCATTGTCTTTGCTTTGATATCTTAATGTACTATTATTGACAATGTAATACTGCATGTTCTAACTCTGCGGCCTGTTTAATGGATAAATATGGTGTGCTGTGAGTTAGTTTTACTCATGACAATATAGGATACTGACATTACACCATGCATCTACCAGAGGACAGACACTTTCAGTAAGTGCTGTGTTTATGCATTTCAACACTGGCGAGCTGAAAATTGCTACAAACAAGGGAAGGAGGCGTGGTCACTGGTAAAGGGGGTATGACTACGCAGCTCTCCCATAGGTTTCAATAGGAATGGGAGATGTAGAAAAACGGTACATAGCCCCTTTTGTCCGGTACAGATCATAATCAAACAGTACTGTACTGGACAAAAAGGTATAGTTGGAGGGTATGATTTCATAGGAAACTTCTGCAATTATCACCATATATACCAGACAACAGCAGCAGTAAGAGAATCAATGAGAGCTTTTACATACTCTGTAAATTATCAATTTGCCTGTATTCTCACAACCTTATATTTAAACAGACATTATTTTATCAGTAATGGATATATGACAGAAAATACTACAGAGTAGGAATTATAAATAAATATTGTTAGTTTCTAATAAAGACTGCATACACAGATGGTGAGATAACCTATAGTAGCTAACAGAATCAAACAACACAATTATTCTTCAGAAAACTACACAGATTCATGTGGCTGAATCCCCAAAAGTACAGCAGTTAAAAAGTGGTACAGGTTGAGTATCCCATATCCAAATATTCCGAAATACGGAATATTCCGAAATACGGACTTTTTTGAGTGAGAGTGAGATAGTGAAACCTTTGTTTTTTGATGGCTCAATGTACACAATCTTTGTTTAATACACAAAGTTATTAAAACTATTGTATTAAATGACCTTCAGGCTGTGTGTATAAGGTGTATATGAAACATAAATTAATTGTGTGAATGTACACACACTTTGTTTAATGCACAAAGTTATAAAAAATATTGGCTAAAATGACCTTCAGGCTGTGTGTATAAGGTGTATATGTAACATAAATGCATTCTGTGCTTAGATTTAGGTCCCATCACCATGATATCTCATTATGGTATGCAATTATTCCAAAATACGGAAAAATCCTATATCCAAAATACCTCTGGTCCCAAGCATTTTGGATAAGGGATACTCAACCTGTAGTAACTTTGGAAAAACTTCATATGTACATGTATATAAAGTTATTCTGCTACTGCAGTTTTGGAATGACAGGACATTGTAGAAAGGAAAATATCTTCCATTATTTATAATTCAACCATTGTACAGTACAATATTGCTTGAATGATAAGTACAGTATGTATAGGGATGCAGTGAATATACCAGCTGTCGGGATCCCGGCGTTCAGGAGACCAATGCCAGAATCCCGACAGCAGGGGAGCAGGCAGAGGGGTTTTTCAGCAAACAACTGACTATGTGTGCACAGAAAGTGGAAGGCAGAGAGGAAGGCTAAGCTTATTGTCAACTATTTCAGCTGTAAGTATTTTAAAAAAACATCACTTAGGTTTTCTTGTATAAAACAGTGTAAAGAGAGAGGTCTCCCTTTAGTGTGCATGTGATAGATTTGGACCAATAGGAAGCAATTAGAAAGTTCCGTTCGATTTTGTATTCGATTTTAATGGAGATTTTAATGGGGATTTGAGGTTCAATTTGATAAGGGATTTTACCAATTCAACTCAAAATCCCTTCCCAACATCAAATTCGAAAAATTTGGTTAGGATTTACTCGGTTCTTTACACCAGAATTATCGCCATTTCTTATTTTCTGGATTTTTCTTATTGGTTAACCAGATTTGAGTAAATCCAAGTAAATCCGAGTAAAACCGAACACGCTCATCTCTAATTTTTAGTAAATAAGGACAATTTTCAAAATTTTAGAAACTCAAAAGGAATCGATTTCAATTGATTTTGAAGATTCATAAAGTGCTCTTTTAAAATCAAATTTTTATAAATATACACCCAGGTTTGACTGTACATAAACAGGGATCAAAGATCTCACAATATTTTTTTTATGTAAAATTCATATTTTTATAATAGCTGGGAGCTTCCAAAATCATAAGAACAGACATGAAGTCTGAAGTGAAGTTAAGGGCGCCTAGAACATGATATCTAACCAATCACACTTCCCAGAGCTTAAATGAAAGTGGTTAGCATTAACATACCATATTTCATGTGGCTATTACACAGTGGAAATTATGTACAGTCATTTGTACTTTGGATATAAGTTAAATTGTCAGTCTTGGTGTGTTCATTAGGTTAATTAACAAACCGTCCTATGCTGATAAATGGTATGGGAACCTTTTGTTCTATGTCAGACTTGAAGAATCATTTCTAAGTTGAAGCCTGAATTTACATTTTCCTGCAATGTCTCCATGCCAGAATAAGCCACGTGTAATTCTATGTAAGTTTTTCCTTTTTATTTTGAAATTGCTACTCATTTGTCTGTCATCTGTACTTTTACTTTATAGAATTTCTGTAACTAAGTATTGAACCCCCTTTATGTAAATAAAGTGTTCCTTCCTATATGTCCTATATGCTCCAGAACCCAGTCTTTGAGGAAGATTTTAGGTCACTATGATTATGCTATGGGAGATGGGACAGAAGGGCAGGCCCAGAACCGCGACAATGTGAGAATGGGGGTGATTTTGATTATGCAAGGTCCAATATACTAGTTAATTGATCATCTGAGATTGACTTTTCATAATTTACATTCAAACTTATCCATATTCATGTAATAGATCAGTACAATCATTTGTTTCACTGGCTTCCCTAAGATAATCAATCTGATTTATATTGTCCCCGGTCTATTTCCTGACCTTAGCCTCCTCATTCCCAGCTTCTGTCCTATGTTTGTTGGTGTCCATCATGCTAATGGCCTCCAATTTATTTTGACACAAAGATGTTACTAGTCACAGTAAAAGAGTAGAAACTTTGAAAAAGAAAACAGAACAAGAGACATAACATCCTTCTGATCACAAGGTAAATCTCTTCCAGACAGCTTATGTATGGTATCACAGAGTAAGTGGCAGAACAAACTATTCCCACAATTCTTTACACAACAAACAATGTAACAGACTGTGAGGACTTCATAAATCACAGAGACCTAGAATAATGAGTGTATTACTGCTATGAAACGCTATCTGTGTCATTATTACTTATAATGTTGTGAACCATAAAATTAAACACACAGACATAATCCACCATACATCATCACAGTCAGCCACAACCCTCTCCAGTGGTCTGATCATGTTACAATGCATGATAAATTATCCACATAATCATTAACAGACATTTTTATTGCACTTATGAAGTGTCAGCTTACGTAGAATGTTTAACTTTATATCCGTTCAACCAATAATACAGACTGTAACAGTATCAATGATGTAAGATTCCACCAACTAACTGAATTACATTCCTTTGCAAGAGGAAACTGTAGCTAATCAATGCAAATATGTATAATGTTTAGCTATGTTTTGTTAAATGAATGAACGTTACAAAACTGTTGCAAGAAATAGACATCTACACTTTTCAGTGAAAATGTGCACATTAAGGGGCTGCTGCATAGCTGGCCAAGACATTAGCCTAAGTTATGATTGGAACCAGAGGTGTAACTGTGGGAGGCAACGGAGGCAGCTGTCCCCGGCTCCTGCTCTGAAGGGGGGCACCTTTTCTCCTGTTGTGTGATAACATTCAGTTAAGTTAATTGATAGCTGCTGCTATCTCGTCCGTATCCTACTACCCCACTAGACACTGCACCTTACACATCACACCCTCTTTATTACAGATACACATTTCACAAGTGTAATAGCCAGGATTAGAACCCACAACTTATTACACTGGAAGCAGACATCTTACTGATGGAGCTATTTGCTGCTATGTAGGTAGCATGAGAATTCTAGCTACATGAAGTTATTTCTCAAACTTCCTATGCAAAAGCAGATAGCTCCATCAGTAAGGCGCCTGTTTCCAGTGTAATAGGTTGTGGGTTCTAATCCTGGGTATGACACTTGCAAAATAATTGTCAGAGAAATAATCAGAATTGTGAGTGACTGAGCAGATAAATAAACAAATGACAATGAAATGTGTGTGATACACATATACATTTTTTTCATGGCACTCCATATATTGGGGGGACACCAATATTTATCTTGCCTCCAGGCAACTGGGACAAACTTACGCCACTGATTGGAACAGTCCCACTCAGTGAGAGCATTTCTACCTGTATGCAGGGATTGAGATGTGTTTCCTCATCAACATCAGCATATGTGTCTGATTTTTTCACCAGTCTCACATCACAGACACGTCTCACCTGAGCACATTTTCTGTTATGTGCAACAAATGCATTCACTATTAGGAAAAAATAAGCTATAAAAACCGCTAAAATACAGCAAAAACACCTCCCCATCTCACCTAGACTAATTGTAAGTAGGCTTACCATACCATCCCTTTAAACCAGGACACTCATCAATTAGACAGGTTATAGGGATAGTATGGTAAGCCTAATTATAAGCAAAATATAAACATAAAGGATATGCTTAAACACACTTACAAAGTATAACCCACAGTATGCCCATGTGATGAGAAAGCACCAATTACTATCTCCAGAGCACACAAACAGCAGAACCCAAGCAATTTGATAGTGCTGGTGACCATCAAGATCCGATATTTTCACCTGTCCCTGACCAGAATGAAATGAGCATTGTCATCAATGCTCATAGACTGAGAATCAGCAAAATGCAAATCCAGAAATACATTTTGAAATAGCAAAGGCATAACCCAATGATGGTTATCACCCTAATTTGGCAATGGCCTATTTCACTACAAACCTTGATTCACATGAAATTCCACCACAAGTTCACTCAGCTCTATCTGGGACTACTTGTACTTTGAATATTTTGCAATATGAATTTTCAGTGTTGATTAGAAAGTGGATATTATCAATTACTGAATACTTCCTTGATCACATAGCAGGATGATATCCTTTTCCACAGTGGAATTTAAAATATGTTTTGGGGGTTGTTCAATTCTGACCTTTTATATACAATGGGTAACATGATTTGTATTCCCATAATACACAAAATGCTCCTAATAAGTATGAAAGTTATAATAATTGGAATACAGACTAATTAAATATGGCAACGTCACTAAGCACTACAGTATATAATATTTTAAAAAGTAAAGTAATATACTATGCCTGAAGAAAAAAAAAGTAGTCTGCTGCAATTTTAATTTGAAAAAGAGAAAAATCGTGCAGATCCAGAAAAAGAAAACACAGTTAAATTAAGAGATGCAATATACTCACTACATGCCTCAAAAATAAAAAATAAATCAATATATTCAGCTACTTATAATCAAAATTAATTATTCATCACATGTAGAAATATGCTATAAATTCTGTTAAAAATATTTTCATATTTCAATTTTATATATTACAAAAAGAAAATATAGAATTTATAACATGTAACACTTGTCAAGCTTCAAGCAAATGAATGGGTAATAAAAATATATTCTTCCAAAACTAACCCAAAGGGCATTATTAAACAGCAAAGTCAGTAAAAAACAAAACAAAAACTGTGACAAATGTACAATGCACAAGTGCCCTGGACATTGCCACTGGCACTACTTGCAGCAGCGGTGTGGTATTTGGACGCTAACCTTGGAAAAAAGACCCGGGACAGATACCAGTAAACAGCATCATGCATCGCACCACGTGTCATTGTGCATAATCTGAGACTTAATATCAACTCATATGGCGACAAAATACTAATGTTACACACCAAGTACAGTATAAGGAACGTTGTATGCAGCTGTGATGTAACACAGATGCTAAATTAAGATACAGGTTGAGTATCCCTTATCCAAAATGCTTGGGACCAGAGGTATTTTGGATATGGGATTTTTCCGTATTTTGGAATAATTTCATACCATAATGAGTTATCATTGTGATGGGACCTAAATCTAAGCACAGAATGCATTTATGTTACATATACACATTATACACACAGCCTGAAGGTCATTTTAGCCAATATTTTTTATAACTTTGGGCATTAAACAAAGTGTGTGTACATTCACACAATTCATTTATGTTTCATATACACCTTATACACACAGCCTGAAGGTCATTTAATACAATATTTTTTATAACTTTGTGTATTAAACAAAGTTTGTGAACATTGAGCATTCAAAAAACGAAGGTTTCACTGTCTCACTCTCACTCAAAAAAGTCCGTATTTCGGAATATTCCGTATTTCGGAATATTTGGATATGGGATACTCAACCTGTGTACAGTAAATACGAAAGTCCAAGAATCGCTACTCATGGTGGAGCATATAAGCCGGGCAATGCATCTCACACCATATGGAGCAGAAAGGATAAGTGAATGAGGACACATCTGTAGTGCTTTGTAGCCGCTAAGTGCGCGGCGTGATAAACAGGGCTATTTGGCACGATTTAAGTACAGGCATTTATGGACACATACAGCATGTATGAAGAGTTGAACAAAAAATCCACTATATTATATTCATTAGTTTTCCTTTCCAGCCACCAGGTTTATGTTTTAGAATATAGAAAAACATAAAATGATTTATCCCATCAATTTATATGAAATGTGCAATCTTACCTCGTCGAATTTATTCAGGTTGTTTGAGAGAAGACTTACAAGTTGCCCAGTGCTTATTTTATCCAGAACTTTACTTGATAATTTTAAGGTCTGTAATGACAGAAATGCAGCACAGTAAGACGTGTATTTATCATGAATGACTTATAGGCAATGGCGACTATTATCACTTAAATACATAATCAAGTACCACTGCCATTTACTATGCTGAGGCTACTCAGCTACCCTCCTCCTCTGTAATGATCATTTTCCTTTTGCTGGCAGTCTAATGCTGCATCAAAAAGGAGGAAGTGAGAAGCGTTCTAGCTATGTGCATGGGAGCTTAACGTTGGCATATAAGCATAACTGTATAATATAGTGAGAGATACAGGGAAGCCTCTCTGGCGGCAGTGGGGCCCATGTTAAAGGTTAGTAATACCATCCTAAGATGGCATTATTTTGCAGCAAAAAGGTTGATAAATTGATAGGAAACCACCTATGTTGCAATTACCTGTATGGGAACGCTGGTAAGCACCGATATCTAGTTTAACAAAAGACACATGTAATTTCTCTTGAATTTACTCTTTTTTTAAATAATAGGAAACGGTGAAAGAGACTTTTTTTCTGGTAAAACCATTTTTGCACGAAAAGGGCACTTTCATCGGTTAATAAATAAGTCCCTAAATTTGGATCACAATGCAAACTTAGAGAACACCAAGTGGTTAATCTATCAACCAGTGATAACCCCTTTTTCCATCATTTTTGGAGAAAAATCGTTTATCACTGGGCAAGTTATCAGAAAGGCTTACTGTAGAGAAATCACTGATTTCTCATGAAATTCCTTTTATTTCAGAGTTTTCAGCATCTCCATAGCCTTTAGCAGGTACTGTTTGCCATTTATCAGACTTCGATAAGCTAAGCTTATCACAGTTTAAAAAAAAAAAACATATTGACAACTCAGGCTGACATTATGCCACCTCCCTAGTGGCCAGATAATGCAGTATGCTTACCTTTTTGTAAATTAAACTGAACATTGCTATCCTCATTTGCATTCCTATATGATGTAGACCAAATATGGCAGGATGTACAAGCAGCATTCTGATTGCAAAGAGTAGAGACAGACCAATTGCCAAGTAGTAAGCAATGGACCTCTCTAGAGTATTGCTTTGATCATAAGATGCTATGATTCTTCCAAGCAGAAGTGGTTGAACAGCTTTTGTGACTTCCTGAAAGAAACAAGAAATATATAAATATATTTTATAATACTAATCCATAACAAGTGCTACACCTTACAAATTGTGAATTACAGCCAGGGGTGGATTGGGATGGAAAACCAGCCCGGGATGTTTATGGAAGCAGCGCTAACGGGGGCGGAGGCTGTTGTAGGGGTTGCATCTGTTGAGGAGCGGGGTTTCTCCTCATAGGGTCTGATTCTGAGCTGGGCGCAGTTACAGCCTTCCTTGCATCTTTGCTGCAGTTGCATCTGTGACTTTATGCTAATGTGGCTACAGTGCCCTTCCCTGGTGTACATCTTTGCATGCATGGTGCAACTCAGATGCAAGCACAGATGAAAAACATTGCACAAGAAAAAATAAAACACATTGGCCCCTCCACACAAGAAAAAACACACATATTGGCCCCCACAGAAAACAAACAAATTGGCCCCCAAAGGGAAAAAAAATACAGTTTTAATATAGCTTTTGGTATTATAATTTGTTTCAAATTTCCACTGCTGTTTGAGAGGCCCAGTGACACCAATATGTTTTATATAATTCTTGGCTGTAACAACAATACTACAATACATACAATACATACAATACAATACAATACATATTAAAATGTATGTAGCGCTATTCCATTGCTCTTTCTTACAAAGTCAGCCAGCATGGGAATGGCAAGATCATTTTAAGTAAACGGATTTATGATGTCTAGAGTTTGATGACTATTTAAGCTTTGAGTGCCGCACTTCTGTTCCATTCCCCGGCAGGAGGGGGGGATGGGGTGTTAGGGACATGTACATATACAGAGAGGCCTTGATGCGGCTTTGGGGCTTAACCACATATTTGCGCAAATATGTGTAACGAAGATCTCTGAATTCTATTATCATGTGGGATTTATATCTGGTTACTGTTATCATCCAGGGTGCTGGGGAATCCAATTCCTTTATTCGTGTTAGGGACATGCACTGGGTGGGAGTTAGCCACTAGGAAGGGGATTAGCCCTAGCCCCCCCCCCCCCTCCAAGGTTTAGCCCTAGCTGCCACCTTTCTCCCCATAGGGTTAGAGTAGGGGGGGGGGGTAATAATACTTACCCCCTCCAAAATCGGAATCTTCAATGTCGGGATGTCGGTGTCGGTCATGTGACTGCCGGCATCCCAGCAATCGGTATTTCATACCGAACACATTCCATAGACAAGACATTGCAGTTCTAGACCTCTATGAATGAATGTCATAAAGCATTTTACGAAAGTTTTGGAATTCAGCAATAATTAATTAAAGATTACAAATAGTCTACTACAGCTATTTATTTCATTTCAATGTATTGAATATGTTTCAGCAAAATAATGTTAGATTAGTTCATCTTTAACGCCATAAAATGTATGTAATCATATCATTATCATTATTAACAATAAAATAAAGTACATAGTAACCAAAAATGTCATCATACCCCGAGATATAATAGGATACCATAAAAAAGAAATTTCCAGAAGAAGCATCGTTTCAGTGCATTGATTAATTTGGGGTTTGCCTTTGATGTTGCCAGCTCCCTGTCCCATTCTCTGAAAGAAACAAAACAAGCGAGTTATTCATCATGTGTAGCATTTACACTTGGAACATTTCTGCCCATTCACAGGTATTTCCATGGGAACTCCGGTAGTTTACATAAAGATGCCAATAAAAGACAGTGTTAGAATACCAGTGAGATCCACTCTTCATTATCCTGAAACGTAACTTCAGCATCGGTTCATTCATGTGTTTGGCAGATTTAAGTACCTAACCACATATCTCATGGCAGGGAGTTAATTCATGTAAAGGTCACATTGTATGTATAAAATACTGCCAGGGTTCTTAAGACCAATGCAGAAATAATAGGCAAATAAAGTTTGTTGGATTTCATCCAGTCCCTAGCAAGAAGAAAACAAAGACCGACTATTCTGACTGGTAACAATGCAGACAAAGGTGACTTGTTGGCAGAATAAAATCTTATCTATTAATACAGACACAAGACATATCAGAAGTTTCCCTATGTTTATAGTGACTTTGTTTCTCAGTGTGATAAATCTATATATTTAGTCAGATGGCATGAAATGACATACACAGGATTACGGATGCTCCAGTAACTGTCAGCATCCATATTAAAGCCATCAGTCCAAATAAAAGCACACTTCCATCATTAGGCTTAGCGCACGCATATATATAAATGTGTATGTGCATTAAAAGCATTACTTCTGTATAAAATGTGCTTATACAGTAAACACTGGGGCCTGATTTTGAGTCGGATACAAAGTGTTTGCATGATGCCGCGTTAGCCTGATTTTCTACATTATGATAACGCAAGTTTCCGTAGGGTCAATATGACCTATCCCCTTACCTTTCAAGTCTTTCTGACAGGTTATCTGCAGAATCCTCAGTAGGAATTTGATAAATGTCTGACAACTCCAACCGTTGTCTATATCCCTTCTTCAGAATAGGCTTGGTCCAACTGAAACAAAATACAATGCCCACATTTTACTTTTTATAACAAATATATAGAAAAAAAAGGCTATAACCATTGATAGTGGATATTTGTACTAATTATATTTTACGACATGCTGCAAAACAGATTGACAATACAGCTTGCACCAGTTTTCAGTGAGAAAAGTAGATGGAATAATCTTTTGAGATTAAATCTAGGATTAAAAAAGGGATTTAAGCAAAGATGTCCCTGAAGTGGTATTGGAACCAAATCTGTCACATTGAGAAACTGTGAAAGTTTGCAGAAATGGTTGGTCACACATGGGCGCTAAAGCTGAATCATGTCAGTATCCACATCAAGGAGCAGCTAATCCCAAAACATAGTTTTCACATGACGTATGACTGTAAAATGCATTGTCCATTGTTTCTAAACTACACCTCCTCAACAAGATTTATTGCCATTTATTATGACTATATCAGACTGGAAATCATGGACAAATCAAGTTGTTTTGGCAAAAGCTGAAGTTGGTAATATATTATGCTTGTCCCAGTAAATTAGCAAAATTTACAGTCATTGCAATAGACACATTGGGGGTTATTCAGTAAGGATCGCAGATTCAGCTTTTTAGCAGAATCTGCAATCCTTTCTATCACATGCTGGGAGCCGCCCATCACAGGGCAAGGCCGCCCAGCATGCTAAATGGCCTGCCCAGTGCCTGCAACCGCAATTTAACTGTGAACGCCCCCTGCAGCCACAGCTAGGCTGCGTAGCTGACGGTCTGCTGCCATTTTCTTGATCGGAACAGCTGCGTGTTATGTCACACAACCGCCCTGCAAACGCCACCGACCTGCTCGGTTTTGCCCACCCCGCAAATGCAATCAGGCAGAGGCATTCGCAGCCAGATCACATTGGTTGCTAGCGCAGGACGGGACCTGAGCATGTGCACTAGCGCTGCCAACGGGGCTATTGAGGACGCATCAATTAGCGATGCGACCTGAATAACCCCAATTATGCATAATAATGCTATTCTTCTATACTTCCTATAGCACTGAGTGTTTTATCCTATAATAGTGAAGAAAATATACTACTGACCATTCAATAGCAATTTAGATTTAATAAGTAATTAATTAATATGCCACTTGCAAAATTATAAGCAAAAAATGACTTAATTACTTTATAGTAAACCAAACTGTCTCTTCTGTATATACCATATTCCAAAGCTGGCAATGTGTGTATCACAATAACCTGTCTCCATAGGGACTAGGTACTGTGAGGATATGAGAATTAGAGATAATCGGAGAGACAGCAGGAAGAGAGAGAGAGGATAGAATATCCCCAAAATGTACAAAGCATTTCAGTGATTGCAGTAAATGTTCCACAATAACTTTGATTCCATGATGCAAGAAAATAATATATGAAAAACATAGAAGGTGGTGGTTGGTATTTATCGTCACTGTGTGCTCTCTGTCTAAAGCTGTAAATGACATTTTGGAGTTGAGTTTTTGACAAGAAATATATGATTTCTCTTGCGGTCCCTTCTGTTTTCTCTACTTGTGCTTCCCTACGCTATAATATGGGGAGAGCGATCTGCTAGGAAGTTATAAAGCTATGGAAGTATCACTTAGTTTGAATCTATAGATTGTAAGCTTGCGAGCAGGGTTTTATCATTGTGTCCAGTTGTAAAGCACAACGGAATTTGCTGCACAATATAAGAAACTGTTAATAAATAAATAAGAATTGCCCTTGCTGGGTTGAGAAAAGCATTAATGGTAATTTCTTCATACTTCCTCCCCTTCCCCAATGTGTTGCTCCTCCTCCTATACTGTGTAAAGCGGCCATTGCTCCAATTGGTAGCTATAGTATAGCATGCACAGTACTGTCATAAAGATTCTCTCTATCTCTTGGTTCTTAATGGTGATCTTTTGTTATCCTCCTTTCCTCACTGAGAAACCACACATACACAATTTCATGTACAGCAAAATGAAAGTGGAGAAAAATGGATAGTGAACTCTGGCGCAAAAAAGGTCTGCCCAATCAAACCCCTATACCTGCCCAAACACAGGTGAAAGTACAATACAATAAAAAGGAAAAAGGGGTATGATCAAAGGCGCCCAAAATTAAAAAACAGAATTTAGGAAATTAGGAGGGAGTATCGACATAAGAAAAATAATATATTTCAACAATACTTTGTGTATTCTTCAAGCGGATCTCACTCAATCGTCCGTCTATGTTGAAAATCCTCAATGAATATGTAAAAACAGAAAACAATTAAAAAAAAAACCAATGTGTAGTAGGTTAAAAGAAAAAGTCTGTATAAAAATGGTGTCCAGAAGATGGAGCCCTAGTGGATGGAGAACTTGATAGCAGAAAGGACAGGATCTCACCACCAATTCTTTCAAGATTAAGGACGTACCAAAACTCACAATAAGAGAGATAGGGAAAGGCACATAAAGGTATCTTTTTCTGATCGATAAAAGGTACAGCGTACCTCACTCACATGTACAGCAGAAGTTTTCCTCATATAACGGTATCTTTAGAAATGGTCCAACGGATTCAATTTCAATAAAATGATTTTTTTATTATTTGACAAAAAGCCAATTTGAAAATAAAATACAATAAGCCAATACAAAAACCTTACTTGTGTGGTAACAACGGGGGTGTGGGGAGAAGATGTTGGTAAACTCCAAAACAAGAGGGTAGTCCGGAATCCCCTCTTGTAAATAAATAAACCCCCCGTGTACCTCACAAATGGTTAGAGATGATCAGGCTTATGTAGATAAAATGAAAATCCACTCTCAGCATGCACCAACGCCGTTTCAACCCTAAGGTCTTTTTCAAGGTGTGTGAAAAAGACCTTAGGGTTGAAACGGCGTTGGTGCATGCTGAGAGTGGATTTTCATTTTATCTACATAAGCCTGATCATCTCTAACCATTTGTGAGGTACACGGGGGGTTTATTTATTTACAAGAGGGGATTCCGGACTACCCTCTTGTTTTGGAGTTTACCAACATCTTCTCCCCACACCCCCGTTGTTACCACACAAGTAAGGTTTTTGTATTGGCTTATTGTATTTTATTTTCAAATTGGCTTTTTGTCAAATAATAAAAAAATCATTTTATTGAAATTGAATCCGTTGGACCATTTCTAAAGATACCGTTATATGAGGAAAACTTCTGCTGTACATGTGAGTGAGGTACGCTGTACCTTTTATCGATCAGAAAAAGATACCTTTATGTGCCTTTCCCTATCTCTCTTATTGTGAGTTTTGGTACGTCCTTAATCTTGAAAGAATTGGTGGTGAGATCCTGTCCTTTCTGC